>NW_028258153.1:20000000-20300000 GCF_053883595.1 Heterocephalus glaber
AAATTTTGGTGCACAGTTCAGTGGTATCAATAACTCAACTGAGTAACAAAGATATAAAAAAGCATGAAGGAAAAGACAGAAAGAGCAAAAGCCTAAAGCAGAGTTGAGGCTCTGAATCTAATGCCTATATGAAACAAAACAAAAAGCAAAAGGGGAATGGCAAAGACAAAAAAATTTAAAAACACACTTAGAACTCTGTCTATTCAGGTAGGAGGCCACACAGAGGAAGAACTAGAATTAAGATGTGTATTCACATATTTTGACAGTTTTAGTTATTAAAATTAATGTCAGGGACTTCTTAATAGGAGAAAGTATGAACAATACAACTGTAATAAAAAGGGAATACAGGAGACGAGCACTACATTTTGAGGACAGTGGAAATTTTCTTTCTTTCTTTTTTTTTTTTTTTTTGAAAGTAGGAAAACTTTATTGGGAGAAAGAAAGCTCCTGTCTAAGGGAAACAGAAAGGGGACTGGAAAGTGAGTTGCCGCCCACCCCACTTTTCAAAGATGTTTTATACAGCAAAGCCATGTGGTGAGGCGGGTACAAAGTGGGAGAAAACTGTAAGACCCAATGGAAATTTACAAGGTGGGCACGAGGTGGGACAAAAGCATGACCAACCAATAAGTTTACAGGTACAGTCACCCAGGTAATGTTGATTAAATGGGGATCAAATGGGAAGACAAGTCACATACAAGGAATTTCCCATTTAGAATAGCAATCACTGCTATCTAACGCTAGGGGAAGTACTACTTCTTTTCCTTTTTACAATGCTAACCAGTGAATGTGCCTCAATTGTACTCCATGTTGGTTTCTTGCCATGTTGGCTCCTGGAGGGCTGGCACCTTAAGGGAGGCCCTGTCTACTGCCAACAAGATATCTAATTAACTTACCTATCTATAATACAACCCCCCTGAAGAAGTACCCCTAACTGCTGTGAGGGGGCAAAGGGTGAAGACATTTCTGGCTACTTCCAAATGAAGAGGGTCGGAGTTGTCATCAGCAGTTAGAGTTACTCTACAGAGTCTATCTAAAGGGGCCCCCATAGGGGCCAAGCATTGTCATCTTGGTAGCCATATAGCTTTGAGTCTGGAGGAGACAAAAGCCAAAGAAACAGCTAAGAATATATGGGCTAAATAATAAGGTCAGCAGGACTGCTATGAATATAGCCAACAAAGGTTTGCACTGGGAGGAACTAGTAATAGCCTCCCACAAAGGGGATAAGGAGAAGGTCTAGGGGACTTTAGAATCCAACATAGAAGTCCTATTATATAGTTTAGCAGTTATAAGCTGTTTACAAGGTCGATCTGGTGGATCCCAGTAAAAGAAGTCTAGCACATTTGTCATTGGTTCCATTTGTATGACTGCTTAGAGTTGGTAGCCTTTAGGCAAACTTTTAAGAAATTACAGCATGTATAATCTAAGCATGAACACACTAGAATGGAAGGGCAGGTTGGGGAGAAAGTTACATTCAGATACTGTAATAGTGATTGTAACCTGCTGACTCAGATTTTTTTATTGATAGAGGTTATGTATAAGTCTGATACTTTGTCATTAATCTCTCTAGTTTCAGCTGTAAGAAGAGACAATTTGAAGAACAAATCTCCCTAAGAAATTTTAAACCCTAGCTGAGCTCTTATAGATTTTATCATAGTTTTTTCTTAATGATCCATAACTGTGGTCAACTACTGGTGTAGCTAGGAACTGTCAGAAGGGGTCAGCGATTGGAGCCCCTGTTGGTATCTAGCTTTATTACTATGGCATTATTTATACCTCTTTTGGTTATTCTTTTCTGTTGGGTGTTTAAGACCAAGTTAAAGTAAGACCTGTGTCAATCAGTATGAACCTCTTGCTCTCTGTCAAGGTCAGTTAAGTCTCCTCAGGCATTACTTTGGAATCATGTATAGAGCCTCTCAGCTCCTCTGTCATTGTCAGCCATCAGGATGGATCATGGCCTTGCTTGACCATGTTGCTTTCAGTGAAAGTGTGGGAGATTTTTCACTTTTGGTGACCCTCCTTTGGCACACGGTACATTTGTCCTCTGATGTCCAGCAATCTCCTTGTTCAGGAGGTTGAGTGACTTACCAAAGATGTACGATCCTGTAGGAAATGTTCATTTGTGTCCTGGATCTTTGTTGACTTTGAGGGGCCAGGGCCAAAATATTGGCTGTCCTCATAGCCCAGTTACCTTTTTAGTTTTGGTCTCCAAACTTTAGTTGTTGAACACCCAGAAGAGAAGATCCGTGACATAAGTATTTCAGTAGGAGCAGTGAGCTTAACTATTATAATTTTATCTGGACATTAAGCACTTTTAAAATACATTTTATCAACCATGGTCATTTTAGTAGTTGAATTGAATACCTGCAGAATGTTAACAGACAACAGTTATACATTATATAGAAAAACTTAAGATCAAGAGCCACATGTAGTATTTTAGCATGACAATCATGATGACATCTTTGTAACACTTACATGTCCATCTTAGTACAGAATAGTATTTTAGTCAAACACCTCCCTCTGATCCCAAGACATTAAATGACATAAAGAAAACTCTTATTTGTTATTCTTTAGTAGGATGCCATCTAAAGAGAACATATTGGCCTATAAATGCACCTTAGGAGTTCATAATGTTTAGCCTCTAATTTTAGTGTGTGACATTTTTCAACTGTTTGGTGACTGAGCATCCCTTAAGTGTGGTGACACATATAACATACATCACATCAGTTTTTAAGAAAACTACTATTTGACTTGTTTTCTCATGCTGGCTTTACATGTACCTCTTATCACAAGTAGCTGGAGTGCAAGAGAAAGGCAGATACCTGAGTCTAAAAAGATCATTACCATAAATAATATCTTAGATGAACTGTACACCCAGAAGGCATGAATGATATTTAGTATACCATGAAATAACAATGAATATCAGTTACACAAAACCCCTTGTCATTTAATTTTGTTTTGTACCAAGAACATTTAAAATAAAACCTTGTTTTCTCACAGAAAACTTAGACCATGACCAATGTATACATATCACAGTAATATGTTTAGCAATGTATTTCCTACAAGGCTATGGAAATTATTGGGGTCCCCTTTGTGAACAAAGGCTGGGAATAAATTATTTTCCAGGAAGCCACTCCTTTATTTACCAAGGGGAGTCCTGTCCAGTAGTATTCCTAAGCCCAAGAGTCTTTATTATTATCTTAACAAATTTTTAGATGACCCGTGAGAGCCAGATCATAACAATTAACACATTATTTTTGACTAATGAAAGATTCCTGAGTTATTATTTATAGACAACAATATGTACTGTATTTGTAAAATCAGTTGACATTATTTGGATCATCTGGCAACCTGGGGGAACCATGACCTTAATTACATTTGTCTATAAGCTTGAGTTACAGGCAAACATCTTAAAAAATCCAAAATGCCAAAAGAAAAAAGCTCAAACATAACAGCTGTACATGTAACAAACTGAACAGACAGACATACACATAAGACAACTTGTTTATAAACCAGAGTGCACTCAGATGTATTTGGCCAAGTTGAATTAAAATAACTTTTATAATTTTTAGGTTTATAACTATAAAAATTTTTAGGTTTATAACTATAAAAAAGACTAGTCAGAGCTTTGTAGATCTCTTGTAATAAGAATCAAAAAGAATGAAAATCTTCTACACCTGTGAAAGCAAAGACCATTTTAAGATGGGCCCTAAGCTGACAATTTATCTGACTGGAATACTCAGCTACACAGGCTTCTCATGGTTGCTTTTATAGCCACAGTTGTTTAATACCCACATGTAATTGTTCCCTCTAAAGGGACAAACTGTTTGCATGTAGAAGAGACTAGGTGACACTCTTTGGAGCTAAGTAAGAATTCCAAGCAGTGAGGGAAGAAGGCCTGCCAAGGCTCCAACCTGCTCTGCTGCAGATGTCTACCTATGACAGTTTTTTTGTTCTGTGCCCAATCTAGGGTATCCCTTAGACTTTATCTTGTCCAATGGTGACAGACTAGAAGTGCAAGGAAGTGGTCAGAGCCATGTTAGCTGTTTTTACCATTCTCTAATTTTGCCTGAGGGCTGAAAGACAGATAAATCTGAACTAAAAATTTACATTTATCTTTTGAGAGTTTCAGGACTAAACCCAGACCAGTTTTCTACATGGCCCAGAGATAAATGGTTTCCAGGGAGGGGAGACTCACCATTCTAGAAGCTTTGTCTTGAAATCCAGCAGCCACAAAAGAGAGAATTGCCTTGAATCAAACTATGTTATTTCTCAGGGGCAGGGCAGTGGAGAAGGGACAGAAGAGTGCCTTTAAGTATGCCACAAGAACTAAATCTTAACCATCTCAGGTGTAGAGGGATAGTTAAGATCAGGAGCTTTTCCAGAGTGGATCTGTGATCCTTAGCAAAACACATCTCCAGAGACAAATGCTATGATTGGCTCCAACTGAATTGCCAAGCCAAAAAGTCAAACCAACAATCAAAGAACCCGAATGTCTGCTTTTTGCCTCTTAAAAGAGAATAAAAGTGCTCTAACTATATTGTTTAGGGCTTTTTTTTTTGGTATCGGGGATCAAACTCGGGACCTTGCACTTTTGAGGCAGGCATCAGAACCACTGAGCTAAATCCCTGGCCCTAGGACTTTTCTTTTTAAATAAATTATTTTGAATCTATAATATCTAATTTATGACTTAAATACCCTGCAGGCTGTTGAGCAGCTCCCCGATGTTGTAGAAACACTCCCAAAGTCGTGTCTCACCTTTTATTAACATACAAACTGAACCGGTGTTCTGCAGGTAAGCACTTAGACGTGCTTGTTTGAGTTTCTGGAATGCAGTCTGGGAATGAGGTCCCCAGGTGTCAGTCTCTTGGGCTTTTCTATAAGCTAATAGAGCGGTCTTGTAATCTCACTATATCCTGCTATCTGAAGGCCACAAAAACCTGTAATTTCCAGGAATCTCCTTAGCTGTTTTAGAGTCTTGGGCTGTGGAAAGGAAAGAATTGGTTTAATTCTTTCTTCCCCCAGTCTTTGAGTTCCCTTAGACATAATGAGACCTAAATATTTTACCTCAAGGCTGCAAAGTTATGTCTTAGATCTAGAAACATTATAACCCCTGTCTGTTAGAAAATTCAGCAGAGCAGATGTCTCGGCTAGAAAGCTCTTCTGAGGAGACACATAACATTATATTACCTACACATTATATGACTGTGACTTTGGAAAAAACTACAGTATTTTCTTTCATCAAATCAGGATGTAGGAATGTCTTATTTTTCCTGATAGTTGACAATTTAAAATAATTGAAGGACTTAGTTCTCATGTTTCTTAGACCTTTAAGAATACATGCCTGAAAATGCCTTCTATTTAATCTCCTGATTGGCAGGCCAGTGGGGGTCTTATATAGGAACTGCTTGTATTCCAGTACAAACCATTTGTTCCCCTGGCTGCCTGTCTTTTGAGCTTCCAAAATTAAAATATTTGTCTCTATATGTAGTAGCAGCTTGTAATATTACTTGTCTCTCATTACAGATCAATGTTTGATTTAAGAGCAACATTGCATCTTTTTAATCTAGTCCAAAGGTCTGAGTAAGTCCTCCAAAGACCTCAATGTACATATCAGGGTCATCTGGAAACTTTTAAGCCTCATTTGATCTGTCTAAGATCACTGAGAGAAAAAGACACATGAACACAGGTGGTCCTATATTTGCCATTTATTTCCTGCAAGGGACATTGTCTTTGAGGGACCCCAACAACTTAGCTAAGGATGGATATAGCCTCATGGAGATTAATTATAGCTGGCCTAGAAATTCCACCCTCAGCACCTGGTGGTTAGGGTGAGGAGTAGCCTTAGGCTTAGAGATACTGAATGCCTTAAGGGTGAGGTGTCTCTCATTTTTCTATGGCCCACATTTACATTTGAACACAAGCAAGAATTATTATTATTATTATTATTATTATTATTATTACTATTATTATTATTATGTACTGGGGATCCAACTCAAGACCTTGTGGATGTGAGGCAGGTGCCGGAACCACTGAGCTAAATCCCTGGAAGAATTATTTTTTAATGTAAAGAAAATCTCAACATAAGATTATTTTGACCATTTTCTCTCTTTTACTGTATAATTTTAACTGTAAGATAGCATCATAGTACTTTTCTCTGTGCACTTGGCTTTAGGAGGTAGGCACTAAATTACTCCTCAATGGGCCGGGGATTTAGCCCAGTGGTTTCGCTGCCTGCTGCACAAGCGCAAGGACCCAAGTTTGATCCCCCATAACAAAAAAACAGAATAAAATGTAATTTTAACAAAAGACAATGCATAAGAAAAACAACACATTTGGAAACATTTAAAACACAAAACTTAAAATTAAGACACTTTTGAAACAAAAGTCAAAACAAAGGTCAGAATTTATGAAACAGAAACCAGAATCTTTGAATCAAATAGCCAGAGCCAATGAAACAAAAAGCTACATTCTATGAAGCAAAAAGACCAAAGTGAGAACCTATGGAACAAAAGCAAACTCTTATCTCCGACCAGTAATCTTGGTGGAAGACCTCCAGAATGATATAGGGGGAAGAGATGTAACTCCCAAACCTACTAGATATCGGAAACGCGAGTTCGTGTTCTCTAAAACTGAAGAATGAATTCTAGGAAAAATGGAGGTTAAGAGAAGGAAAAATTTATTGGGAGAAAGAAAGCTTCTGCCTAAGAGAAACAGAAGGGGGAACGGAAAGTGGGTTGCCGGGAAATTTTCATTTGTTGTTCAGATCCTATCCAGAACCACTGCATTCCAGAGACCAGACTGCCCTCATCCCACCCAGACCTGTCATTCCAGTAGTCAGTTTCAATGCATCTTCATCAGGAATCTAGAAAACCTCAAGCATTTATTTCACCCAGCATCACATTCCATAATACTTAGGATTTACCTAAGAATCGAGTTGACTGCCATTTCTGACATTTGCCTCAAATTCTGTGCTAGGCACCAAGAGAAATAAAGTAAAGATTTAAATTATAGTACTGTATAGTATACACAAAGGAGCAAGAGGAAGTATGTTAAAGAACAAAATTGCAATTTATGCTAAATGCTTCAAAACATCGTTACAAAGAAGGGAAATTTCCAACACCCCCCATACACATACCCAGGATCATGGAGAAGCGCGGGTAGAAGTCTGTGAACACAAATACAACAACACACAAATAGACAGACATGCAAAGTATACGTAACTCTGCAAACTAAGTATACAAACTTGCAGG
The DNA here is from genome assembly GCF_053883595.1 of Heterocephalus glaber. NCBI lineage: Eukaryota > Metazoa > Chordata > Mammalia > Rodentia > Bathyergidae > Heterocephalus > Heterocephalus glaber. The sequence goes on from NW_028258153.1 coordinate 20,007,251, forward strand.
TACTGCAACAAATACTAAATTAGAAATCATTTTCAATGTAAATAAAACATAAATAAAGACAAACACAAATAGAAATGTAACCCAATATGTATGATTTTTTTAGAAGTCAATACTTAATACATTTCTTATGGAATGAACTGGAGACAGCTTCAAGATCTTTAAATGTGACAGCATAGAACAAGAGAATTCTAATCATTTTATAATGGTCTGCAAAATCTTTTAAGTCACCTAAAGAGGTGTGATTACAAATTACACAGTATATTTTTCTTATTTATTCAGCCAACGGCATTCTTCCAAAAAATTATTCTGTTGTAGAAACAGATTTGGCAACAAACTCTATTTTAAAAGGTTTAGAAATTTGCAAGTCTAAATACAATTATTTCACAAACAAGAGAAGTCGAATAAGCTATACAGATCACTGAAACAGTAATGTCTGTTTATAAGTTAATAATTTTTAATGTACTTACTCATCCAAACTTTCATCTTTTGTACCACTTCTGGTTTTTTGTACCACGGATCAAACTCAGGACCTTGTACTTGCAGGGCAGGCGTGGAGCCACTGAGTTAAATCCCTGGCCTTGTACCATTTTTGATATAATTTTCCAGTAAGTCAGAATTATTCACAGGTGCACTTTTCTGGTAAAATATTCATTTTAGTAACTTTCCTTTATGAGAATAAAATAATAACAAAACAACCAAGGAAAATGCAGACATATTTAGCTCCCCATGGTGCAAAATGTTTTTAAACTGATTGGACTTTCTTTTAGGTTAATAAACTTATTCATCAATGAAGTATGAAAATTCATCTCCGTAACTTGCTCAAACATAAAAAACAATGGAATATAATACTTGGACTCTTGTAACAAAACCGTACATGAAATTTAAAAGGTTGCCTCCTATGCTGTAACTCTCGGTTATTTGTTAATAATTATCAATGATATACAGACCAGTTCATTTTCCTGAACTGAACATAGTACAAATTTCTAAACCAAGTAAAAGATTTAATATGAGTATTGAAAGTACAATATAAATATAACATTTCTAAATAGATCATAGCCAAAGGCACAGGGCTATTCAGAACATAGAACCTGGATTTGAATATATCAGAGAGGGAATCAGAAATCACTCTATTAACTACGTTAGTACGATGACCCAAAAAAATCATTCAAGAATGGGAAGTAATAAAATTTCTAATCTTCAAATGGATGCACATTGAGGCGATACTCTTAAGTGAAACAAATAGGACACACATATGTAAATACTGAATAGTTTCTCTAGTGTGAGAAACCGGAAGTGTAAATAAGGACTAAAAGGTATAATAGATAATGCGAAATAGGAAGAAAAGGGGCAAAGGGGAAGTGGAAGGGGGAAGGGAAAGGAAAGAAGGGAATAAAATTAATATGAGAAAATGAAAAAATGGAAACGGAGTCTTTGTAGATGGGAGGGAGGGAGGGGTCGAAGGGGTCGAAGGGGAGGAGGAATGGGGAAAAAAATAAGAACTAAAACAGATTATGTAAAGGTACAAATTTCCAATGATGAATGTCATTATATTGTATACCTAAAATGTACCAATAAAATTAATTTAAAAAATTTCTAAGCTTCGTAAGGACTTGGATGATATATAATGCAATGAATATTAGTTTTGTCAGGATGTTTTCTGCCTACTTATGCTTATTCTGCATGTGTGAACTTTGGCAATCAGTATAAAGTATCATGACAACTCATTATGAACGGGGATTTGTGTGAATGGTCTACATTGAGATACTACAAGGGTCCAGCCGTCACTGATCTTGTTAAGCTCTGAAACTACTTCTTGGTCTCTTAATATTGAAGATATTGAAAGTCCTTTCTCAGACCCATGTGCTGGAGGGTTATGAGCATTCTGGTGAGTGGCATTCTCCAAGTTGGATCAATGTGACTCTTCCCATTGTGATGATGTTAGGGACTATCACCCTTTTGTCAGAAAATATCTCCCCCTGCCTAGGAAACTTGTCCTTGATGTAGAGTATCATATTTCTCCCTCTCAAATACCAGGCAACAATTATTCTGAACATATCCATTCAATCGTGACAAGATCACTCTGACAGAGAAAGGGGCAAAGTAGACAACAGGGGTCATTCACAGCAACCAGGATTATAGGAAACCAACATATGGCATATATTACATTACAAATATTCTTTCTTTTTTCATTAACATCTCTAAGTCCTGAAGTTTTTTATAATCTATGCCCTATCTTCTGTTAGAAGATTTGTAGTTGCTTACAAATGAAGACATATATGCAAAAGAAATATATGTGTATATGCAAAAGAAAACATGTCGATTGATTAGAAAATAAGTATGAATCATACTTGTTAACAAAGACTTGTTAAATTTAACTTTCAATTCCTGAGCATCAAGACAAAAAATGGGAGTATTAATATGTTATATAGAATATTTATCTTAAAAGGAAAAAATACTCTCAGAAAAAGAAATAATTTGTTAGCAAACTTTAAGCATAATTTTTATATTGATTACAATGTATTAAATATTACTTGGAAAGTAGGAAAAACATTATTAACTGGTGCTTATAATTTTTTTGAGTAAGAGCTAAAACACTTAAATGGAGTTAAGGAAATGCATTTTAGGTAGGCTCAGTTAATATGTTCTCTAATGTTCTAACTAGATAAAAGGTTTAAAACCTTAACCAGTCTATTTGGAGAAATTTCAGGTTTCTACCAAATATTTTTTTTCATAACAGAAGAGAAACTCAGAAATTATGATGTCATGTGGCAAGACGGGTATCTCATTGTCAACCTTGACCTGCCCTTTGAGTATTTCTTCTAGTGAAAAGCAGCTACTACTCCTATGGTTTTTTCCAATAAACCCTAAATATTTCTTGCATCTGATCAGATATATCAGAAGTCCTACTTGTGTAAATCACAGCAATGTCCTTTGCTCATCATAGCCACTGTGGTATACAACAGAATGACTAACATAGCTTTTCAGTCTGTAGTAGCAAAGGAATGCCTCCAAGTCATCTGAAGTCACTATCACTGTTTAAATATGAAAGACAATGGGGCAGGGCTTAACAAAATCTTATTTTAATCCACTAGTGGCATTACTGGATTAAACAGAATGGAAGGAACCATCTTTTCCCAACCTAAGCTTAGACAAATCTGCACATTAAATTAATGAAGTAATTGTCTGATGCTTACATATAGAATGTTTCTATCTCCTTTTCATAGCTAATATTATCTATTTTGGGTTTTAAGTTTCTGATGGACAATAACCAATGTTTAATTCCTTTCATGCAGAAACATACATACTGTCAAACTGAAGCAGCCTATTAATTTATATTCATCATGATGATAAGAAAGATAAAATATCTGAAGAGGGAGAAGCATGGCAGGTTTAAAGGCACTACAATAATCAGAGCACTGCATCACAAGTATGGTAGGACTCAGTGCCACAGTACATTTCCAGTGGTGTGGCAGAGGGGCACGGACCAGCTCAGAAAAGCAGACTGTTGGATTTCAGGCGTTTGGTGAGACAGTTGATGAAAGATACCTATTATTAAACAACTAATTATATAAAATTAAATCAATCATTACAAACAAATGTAATAACTCAAAACGCATCACTTCCTAATTATGCGACTAGATGTTATAGTTATTTGTGCCTGAGGTGACTTGCAGCCATGATTATCTGTGCATTGGCAGGATGGTATAATGGTGCTCTGTTACACATCTTTTGCTAATCTTCTGCTCAGTAACATCATCTAGTAGGTTGTCGTGGTGGAAGTATTTCCACCATGAAAATCACCAAATGCTAGAAATCAGTCCCATTCTACTTCATCTTGGCCCTGATAGCCAAGTGACAAGCCATCACTACTGCACACACCAAATCAAAGAGAATGGAACACCATCCTAATGCACCAAGGTAAAAGGATGGATATTACCTTCATTAAAGTATTACAAATATGAAATGTAAGGATACAATTTTAGAATACTATTAATTTTCCTTGAATACATCTTCATTACATGAAATTCAGAGAGATTTAAGCTGACTCTAAAAAATCTTGTCAAAGATTGCTTTGAGTTTCAGAAAAGTACAGCAATCTTGTATTGTGCATTACCAACATTTATGAACCCCAAAGTATGCCCAGTGCTTTAATGCAAGTCTCTTAACCATCTACAACTGCAACAATATGAGCCTCTATCAGTCTCTGCTAGCTTCAAATAGGTTCTATTAGCTTTAAACATATTCATTTTGGGATTACACAAATTCAAGATGTTCCCCAAAGTCCTATAATAGATTGCCAGGAAAAAATTTATAATCCATAATTATATGTGAATATGCCTTGATATGAGTTATTCAGTGATAGTAATAAGTGAATTATCAGAAATTTCTTTTGACATATGGAATGAAGGAAAAGTGGAGACTTTTTACTAAAACAGGTCAATGATAAGTAAGAATATTTAAAAGATAACATATTAGGAATATTTGAACTAAGGAATATTAGGAATATTCTCCCTAAGAGGACTACCTATCAAATTTATAACCCTACAAGTGTATATATTTGTATCAATACTGAAACAAAACCAAAACACATGGATGATTAATTAAAAAGTCTGTTTTCAAGAAAAGTTAGGAGACTTTAAAATGTCAAGCGAGGGGCTGGGGATTTAGCTCAGTGGTGCTGCCCTCCTGCCACCTATCTCATAAGTCCAAGGTCCAGAGTTTGGTCCTGGGTACCAAAAAACATCAAGTTAGGCAGCAGAGATAAGTAACTAGGGAATAGTTCTCTCAAATGTGAATGAAATATTCTGGATAAAACTAAAACTTTGTTTTTATCAAAGAGAAAGAAAGAGTAGAGCAAGCCTCATATATTTTGCAAATACCAGTCACCGTCAAAATCAGTCTGTTCCATTATTGAGACTTCGTTTTGATCACCTTGAATTAAATATAAATTGGTTTTCCTTTGTCCTTCCTTATTCATGCACATGACAATCAGGGGGATAAAAAGCAGCCAAAAGAACTCTTAAGAATGCAAGTAATACTGTTTGCCACCAGCTGTTTGTGAAGGACTAAAAGATTCCAGTGATGAATGGGTCTTTAAAAAAAATCCTCAAAACTTATTATTATGTTCCACAACCCAGATTAAGAGAGATGTAGGAGGTAATCAAGCAATCTGTGTACAAGACAACTAAAAGAATTAAAAATTAGCTGAAACATACCATGATGTAAACTCTTTGCATTACAAACCATAGGCCTTTCTAATTGACTACTTCAAAAAAAATCTAAGACTTCATCATAGAATTTAGTTTATATTTTACTAGGTATAATATTTGAACATGTATTGAGAAGTTTTGAGGATGGAAATATGGCAGTGAACACAGAAAGTGTGATAATATTTTTGGGTACTCTCAAATTTTAATTTTTTTTTAGCTTCCCTAGCTCCTAAAAAAAAAATCCTTATTTCAAAAAGAAACTCAGTCTCTGTCTGTTTTTTTTTTAAAATGATACAGCTCTATGAAAATAAAGAGTACATATTATTGTTCCTTAGTCAATACAGAGCTTGATAAAAAATACAAAAGCTCTGGTCACAATGATTTGCTTTAAGATTTCAAGTTTAAAGCTATTATTACTGTATTCTTTAACAAGCAAAAACAGTGAAGTAGGTTCAATAGGATAATATTTTAAGTACTTTAAGAAAAAATGTAATAGAAGAAACACAATATGTTCTAATATTTGTGCTCTTACCTATAAAGTTCAGCACATATCCATAACCAATCAAAAGTCTAATAAATCTATATTTGCTACCAGATTCACATTCAGAATTTTTCTATTTACCAAATTGGAGAAGTCTCTCTAAATTAGATTTTTAACACCCCTCTGACTTTTATTATGAGGTTTCCCAAGAACACAAGCTCCCAAGAACTTTTTGTTAAATGTAAAAGATATAGTCAAATTCTTTCTGTATGCATATCCCTGTACACATTTTATTAATATAACAAAAATAAATTTCAAGTATTATAAAGCACTACCAATTATTAATGTTACAGAACTTTTAAAAGCACCCTAATAAAAGTTCCTAGTTTTGAGCTCCAAAGGACAGAAGTGATGTGGATTAATAAATAAATAGGCATACAAACAGTGAAAACTAGGTTGAGATTATAATTAAGCACAGTCACCTTTCTATACTATAATAAACTGGATGTAACAATAAGTATGTAGACAAGGTTAATGAAATAATGGCTCTGACTCTTGCAAACTCTGATTACTGGTACAACCCTCATTTTAAAAGAGTAAGGCTATTCAGAATGAACAGTCAAGTAACAGTAATGAGCAAATGAATCTACTGCTACTGTGAACTTCCTCACCTTAGGTGAGCCACTGAAACTGAGTCTAACTTTCATCAACTGCAAAGTAAGCCTTTTTTTATTCAAAATGGTATCCAAGATTAATTTCACTTCTCAAATCAGATTCCCCAAAATTCATCTTTTGAAAAGCAAAGTAAAAAGTGAGAAATAGCTGGGTGTGTGGCATATACTTATAGTCCCAGTTACTTGGGAGCCTTAAACTCAGGGATTTGGTGTTAGCTTAGGCATCATAGCAAGGTCCCATCTCAAACCAACAGAAAAACAAAAAGTGATACATAGTTAGAAATTCACTAGTGACAATGTTTTCTTACCACTGTTATAAGATTATTATGAATAGCAGCTCACTCCCAAGAGTAAATAAGAAGCACAGGATAAAATATGAGTAAGATATTGTTGATTAGAAGCTATGCTATAGAAAATGATATTATAAAATAATGCTATGGGAAATGAGGCTTAAAGATAAATGTAGCACGCCTTGCTGTGACTTTTACACTGATCAATGGGCAAATATGGAGTTTTATTGTTGTAGAACCCCAAATCCACAATACAATTCCAGAGCAACAAACGACTATAGAAATGCCTTTCAGGATGCTCCAATTCCAAGATAAAGAGGGCTCATTTCCCTCCTATTTCCTTTGGATGACTATTTTCTTTTATACTATAAATATAGGTTTGAGACGCTAATAACAATCTTTTGCTATTTCGAGAATGTTCAGGACGCTGATAAACATTAAATAAAAACCACCGGAGGCTCTGGCTTTAGGAAGACTTCATTTCTGCTATACTGATGGGTCTGCTCAGAAGGTGCTTCATCCAGACAGGCTTCTCACATGGGAAGACTCTTGGAGGAGCCAGGGATAGGTAATATCAGCCCCATGTTAGAAAACCACTGAGTTCTCAGTATTGAAATGTCAGCACCAGTCCATAGAGGACTCCTCCTAACACACCAGGTACTTCTCTCTCCTCTGAACCCTGACTAGAAATAAAATAACTCCTAGTGTTTAGATTTATTTAATAACTCGATATTTTGTCAGTTTGTCAAAGACAAGGTTGTAGTTTAAGTAACTTCATATAGGGAGACACTAACATAAATTTTCTTGATGAAACAGGGAAGCCAGAGCTCCAGGGGCTCAAAATCCTACAGGAAGTTTTTAGAAAAGCCACTCCCCTACCCTGCCATGTGTTGCTAGTTGCAAACAACCAACTTTAGATCAAGGACTGGAGGAAAGATGTATCTCAGGAGGCCCATTAATGTATGTGAATTCTACTGTCCAAGTACACCGAGCTAAATGCATATTCAGCTGGATGCCAGAGAATCTCATAATTTTATCATGAAAGATGATTTCTAGTTTATTTGATACAAAAACCATTCAAATCATTATAAAAGCAAATTTATTCAAAAAATGGCTAAACATCTAGTTTAGACCAGGTACTATGTATATGAAAGTAAAAAGAGGCAATCATGATGCCACAAGGAGCTCAGCCAAGAAAGTCAATAGACAAATGCAGCACAATAGTCACACTTTGCCAAGACAGAGAACTAGGAAAGGGGATACCTGACCTAGGGTCGATGGGGTAGGGGTGGGGAAGGAGTGGAGAATATTACTGTCCATCTATTTAACCCAATCGAACCCTGAAGGTTGCTCCCAAAATCCTCTTCCTTTAAACAGAACTGACAATTTAAAACTACTTTTTTTTTTTTTTTTGCTACCTGGGATCGAACACAGGACCTTGCGCTTGCAAGGCAGGTAGCGGCACCACTGAGCTAAATCCCCAGCTTAAAACTACTTTTAATAAATGGTAGAAGACAATTAATTTCTACCAATCAAAATACATTGGTAGTCCAAAATACATATACCTGAGTATGAATGAGCCACTCACGTGGCTGAGGGAAAACAAGGCCTAATCTTGCTGGTGTCATGGTAGGATACTCTTAAGAAATCCTATTTACAAAGAGATTATTAAGTATAACTACATAAAGCTCAATAAGGACTTACAGGCTGCCTTTCAAAACTGCCACCTCATGGCAATGGTACTGTCCCTGCATATTCACAAATTTAAGTTCACAGCTGGGCTGGAGTGATACATCTTCCTAATGACCTTGCCTCAACATCTGATGATACTTAGGGAGAAAATTTTCTTTCTTACACATAAGAGATTGACAAAAGTTGGAGACCTCTAAGAAGGGAGGAGGAGAAGATAGAAAGTGAAATATAATATCAGGTAGTTTCATGGATGAACTCAAAGGTAGTCCTGGGCTAGCAAATCACCTGCCCCTGGCAAAGTGATTCTGAAGCACTCTGAGTTGAGCAGAGTTTCTAAGTATCACAGAAATAGGAATTAATAGGAATTCAAAAAGATGGGCTGAGTAACTCTTAGTCTGTTATAAAAATGAATTCCCTCTTTCAAATTTGATGAAATGATGCAAAAAGCTGTGTTAACAAACAAGAAAAGTAAGTATGTTTAGTTGATCTAGACTCTAAAGAAATAAAACATTGACATCATATGTGATCAGAGAACTGAACAGTTCTCTAAGTCACAATCAGTTTAGAGTCCATGGCTGGCAAATGGTTTTTAGTTTTATTGATATTTTTGTCTTTATTACATTGAGAATGGGAGAAAACTGCTTGCAATTTTAACAGCATTTGATGCTCAGAGTATCTATATTATGATGAATATTGTCCCACCATTGCATTGGTGGGATAGCCATGTACCACTGATGAAATAATTCTTGTTTTAGATGCAGTGTTTTGTTATTTGCTTGCTAAAGAAAAATCAATGTAGATTATTTTTAAGTTAAAAAAGCTGGAGTCTTCATAAACTCCTAAAGGGTCCGGAGCAACACTGACAAGGGAAACAGGACTAAAAACGGCAGACCTTCTTCAGTACCCATGCAATGCAGCAATTTTTCAAGTGCTCAGCTTATTGCCACCCAAGGAGATGGCAGAAAATTCAGGACACTATAGAGGATGAAGTGCAGGAAGGTCTTAGGAGAGCTCTGGGCTCCAGAACTCACACAAAGGAACAAAAGCAAACAAACAGAGGGCAAATTTGAAGAGCCTTACAAAAGAACATCATGCTTTGTTTAAATAGGACTCATTTTACAGAATCCAACAGAATCCAAAGTAAAGGAGCTCCAGGAAAAGGAAATTGAGTCCCTGTAAAAGACAGATCTTGAATTTCCTGAGTGTAAGATCCCAAAGAACCAGGCTGTATCTATTTCCAGAAACCCATTACTATTGCCACTTGGATCAACCTGCTCCTCATGATTTATGTGATGCCCCTAAATTAAGAAAGTAGCAATTTGTTGGTTCCACACATCTTTACATTTTGATATATTAATATACTCAATAAAAACTCTGGCTATCAGCAACAAGCCACAGGTCAAAGCCAAACAAACCAAGCAAACATAAATATTCCCTTGATATCTACAGTCATTAAAAAGAAAAAAAATCACTTTGTCAAGATTTGTCTAATCAGCAAATTTCCCAGAACATAAAAATTCTGTGAGGAAACAGTGTCTGTGTTGCCAGTGGTTGGGAGGCATGTAAGATTTAAAATAGAAGGCTTGCTGTAAGGTAAGCTTTCCCTACAACAGGGAGGGGAAATAACTCCTGCCTGAGCTCATCCTTTATCTTCTGCTCTGTCTGCAATAATCACTCCTTTTCCCAGGGTACTCTGTGCACGGCCCACATCTCAGCTCATTATGCGATTATGTCTTCTCTTCCTCTATGATCACATCTCAACTAGGTATTTGGATTATCCCTATTTTTCAGGAAAAAAAAAGACACTTTTGTACCCAGAAATTCAAGCTCCAGAATCTACTCTCCTAACTACTTACAACAGGTAAAAAGTAAATTATTGAAGGGAAAAAAAGTGGGAAACCAATTTTTATACTGTGTTAAAAAAGAAGCCAGATGAATCTCATCTAATATTAGATCTTAAGGAAATTTGGAAAGGGAAAACTTTAAATATATGACCATTTTATAGTGAGAATTGCTAGCAGAGAAGGATTTGGACTCTGGAGTAAAGCTGGATTTCAGTCCCAACTCTGCCCTTTATCTGTGATCTTAGGTGACACTTCAATCTGCAGGGATCTCGGTTCTCCTATTTGGAAATAAATTGTACATCAGTGTTTGGCACAGAGGAAGTGTACAACTCTGTTAGCACTGTGTGCTGCCCTAAACTGCGCTTCCCTCAAATCCATATGTTCAAGCCCTCACTCCCAATGTGATTCTATTTGGAGATAGGACCTTTACTTTTTAATAATTGTTTTCATCTTTAAAAAAAAATTCATAACAAAATAATAGAATAACAATAGTTAATACACTGCAAATCATTAGCTTCAAAGTAGTTACTCAGAGTACAAGGCATAGGCAAAAAGATTCTGTCATAAAAAAGAACAAACATCATCCATTTTGAAGAGACGGCGGGGGGGGGGGGGGCTCGTCTGATCCTGGGGCCCAGAACCGAGGAGTGGCAGAATTTGAGAAGCCAGCAGCTTGGGATTCGGCGGCAGCGGCCCCATTGGCCGAAGTTCGGGGCGGGGGGGGGATATCCAGAGCGCGGGGGTGGGGTGGGGTCCTGGTCTTTGCTTCTGGACTTGGTCCTGTTTCCACAGGGAACATGTCTCGGCCTGTCAGAAATAGGAAGGTCGTTGATTATTCACAGTTTCAGGAGTCGGATGATGCAGATGAAGATTATGGAAGAGATTCAGGTCCTCCCACCAAGAAAATCCAATCATCTCCTAGAGAAGCTAAAAATAAGAGGCGGTCTGGAAAGAATTCACAGGAAGACAGTGAGGACTCGGAAGAAAAAGACGTGAAGACCAAGAAGGATGATTCTCATTCAGCAGAGGACAGTGAAGATGAAAAAGATGATCATAAAAATGTGCGCCAGCAGCGGCAGGCAGCATCTAAAGCAGCTTCTAAACAGAGAGAGATGCTCATGGAAGATGTGGGTAGTGAGGAAGAACAAGAAAAAGAGGATGAGGCACCATTCCAGGAGAAAAATTCTGGCACTGACAAAGATTTCCTAATGGAAGATGATGATGATAGTGACTATGGTAGTTCAAAAAAGAAAAGCAAAAAAGAACAAACATAATAACAAAAAACTTTTTTTTCAATGAACTAAGAGAAACTAGTAACATAAATGAAATAAATTATCATATATACTGAAATATTTTTCAAACAATAGAATAGGTAAGTTAGGAAATTATTTGAACTTCTCTCCACTTCCTATTTATCTACCTTCTATTTTGCTCTTTATATGTATAAACAGTATAAATTTTGAGTTTCTCATTTCAAAGAATCCATGTGGTATTTAAGCTTATGTATCTGACTTATTTCACTTATCATTATGCTCTCAAGTTGCATCAATTTTCCTACAAATGCCTAAAGTTTATCTTTCTTTATGGCAGAGTAGTACTCCACAGTGTATAAATACCACATTTTCTATATTCATTCATCTGATGATGGACATATATGCTGATTCCAAGATCTACCCATTGTATTTGCAATGGTGCCGCTATGAACATAGGTAATCATATATCCTTGTAATATGATGATTTTAATTCTTTTGGGAAGATATCCAGAAGGGGGATAGCTGGGTCAAATATAATTTCTATTTTTAGAATTTTGAGGAATCACCAGTTTAGATTACCAGCCACAATGTAGAAGAGTTGCTTTTTCACCACATCCTCACTTTGTTACTATTAGACATTTCTACTATAGCCATTTTTTCTAGGGGTGAGATAAGTATGTCTATGTAGTTTTAATTTGCATTTCTCTATTTGCCAGTGATGTTGAACATTTTTTCATATATTTTTGGCCATTTGTATGTCTTCTTCTGAGATGTCTCTCTTCATTTTGATTGCTCATTTTATTTTTTTGCGACTATTTTTTTATTAGTCCATATTTGCCATACATGGTGCTCACATTCATCATAGGGAACTTGTACCTGTACATAATACATCTTAATTCTTTTTTCCCATTTACCTCCCCTCCCTTTAACCTCTTTCCCTCCCCATTTACAGCTTTGTTTCCATTTTTCCCTTGTTTTTAAATCCCTTTTCCCTTCCTTCCCTTCCCTCTCCCCGCTCCTTGTTCCCTTTTCCATTTGAACACGTTCTTCCTACTTCCCAACATCTATCCTCCATTTTGTTCCTTATTTTTGATTGGTTCTTTTATTCAGGGGAGTCTAATTTTTTTGAGTACTTTATGTATTCTAGATGTTAATCATCTGTCCAAACAACAGCTGGAAATTTTTTTTCACATCCTTTAAGTTGTCTCTTTACACTGTTGGTTGTTTCCTTTGCTGAGCAGCAGCTCTTTAATTTGACATGATTCCATTTGTTGATTCTTGGTATTATTTCTTATGCCATTGGGGTTCTGTTCAGAAAGTCTTTTCCTATGCCTATGTCTTCAAGAATTTTGCCTATTTTATCTACCAGCAGATTGCTTCTGTTTTAACTTTTAGATCATTGATCCATTTTGATTTTACTTTAGTACATGGTGCACGGTTAGAGATATAGGTCTAGACTCAATCATCTGCAGGTAGATATCCAATTTCCCCAGCACTATTTATTAAAGAGGCTATCTTTCCTCCAGACAGTACCTTTAGAGAGACAATTAAGATTAAATGAGGTGATGGGGTGGAATCCAAATCCTATAGGTTTGGTGCTCTTAGAAGAAGTGGAAGAGTCTCTTATGTACCTGCACAAGGAAGAGGCTATATCAGGACACAAGAAGGTGGTCACCTGCAATCTAAGAAGAGCAACCTTGCCAAAGAGCAACACTGACTCAAGCACAGGGATGATGATTATTCCAGGTTTTCTTCACTTGGGCCAGTATTGATCAATCTATAATATCATAAGCATGTTCTAGACTTCAGTGTCTCCCTTGCATGAAGAGCTGAGATATGAACCCAATGAGGGACAAATCACACTGTCAATTGGTTAAAACTTCTTTCATTCACATCAGTTCAGAATGAAGAGCTTAGTCTATAATGCAGACTTCTGCCTATTGGATTTATATTAAAGGAAAATACTATAATAGGTGAATGGCACAGAAATTTTCAAGAGGTAAAGCCCTCTATTGAAAATGGTAAAGAATCAGAAACATGGCAAAGACAGTCAGGTGAAATTAAGACCCTATTTTATGTGGTTCAAATATCATTAATAATCAATAGCATTAAAAATTAAAATATTGCATCAGAAATAGTCATACTTAACTAAGAAGGATAAATAAATTTCAAAATGTCACAATGCATTGACTAATTTGGAGAGTTATAGTTGAAAAATACATTTTATGGTTTTGTTTTGGTTTGGTTTGGTTTTTTTGGTACCGGGGATCAAACTTGGGTCCTTGAGCTTCTGAGGCAGGCAGCGGAACCACTGAGCTAAATCCCTGGCCCTGAAAAATACATTTTAACAAAAATAATGGAAATAGATTTAGCTGCACTGCTTTTCATTTTCATATGGCTGATTTAAAATATTTTACAAATTGACTATTGGTATGACTTTATTCAAGCAGATAAACAACCATTTTTGTTGGAGTATTTTAATATGTATTTAGCAAACAGTATCATTTTAACAAGGACTAAAACTCATAAGTGATTTACTAATATGAAAACAACATTCTCTCATGCATATGCAGTGTGGAAGACAGTTATTTCAGAGACAAAGGGAAAGTCACAGCTGTAACATGCCAGAGAACCAGAAGATTCTTAGATAATTAGGCTGATCAACATTCTGACATAACAAAACCAGTGACATTACACTCTCCACACCAGAGTCTAACACCTTTCAACTCACAAAATTTGTGACTTCAGTTGTTGTAACTACTAGATTCAATTTTCATTGTTTTTCATCGAGCAAACTTTTAATTGCAATATTTAGCCTGCAATCTTGTGAAAAATTTTTTAAAGAAATAAATATTAAATTCAAATAATAAAAGCTGAAAAAAGCTATTAGCATGTAGTAAGAGATCTGAAATGGCAAAATTCATTATATCACAATACAAACAACAAAATTAGCATTTAAGCAAAATCATATTAATATATACTACCAAAAAGCAAATACAAGATTCAGGCTCGGTATACCCACTGAACTATCCTTTTGAACTTTGTCACAACAAGATTAGAAACCTTTTAAAAAGCATCTCTTTTTCAAACCCATAAATGGTTAATTTCTGTAGCTACTTGCATTTGTCAAGAAAAATTATACTTTAATTTTGTAGTAGAAGCTCAACAAAAGAGAGTAACTTTTGCATTGCTGTAAATTGGGTAACTTAGCAGTTGAATCCTTATGACTAAATCATAAGTTCACATTTGATAGAAAAAGTAAATACTAACACTAAAGCTAGCTTCATTCCACAATACAGTCAATTATAGAAATAAAATCACTCTAAGAATTAAGGTTGTGTGATATGAGAAGTCAAAACAATTCAACTCAAGTATAGATGCTCAAGTATACATGCACACTTTTACTGAAGTATCTTTTTTAAAAATAGTTAAATTGGACCTTAAATTCATGCACCATTATTTTGATATTCTACATACATTATTGGAAGTTGTATGTAAAAGTCATTAATCTAATGTAATAAATTCCCAAGAACCTAACAAGCAAATTCAAGGTTTGCCCACTGTATTCTCCCTAAAAGCAAACACGTTCAAAAAGAGCCATGTGGCTCATAATCTATAAATAAGCTGTTCACATGTTGTAACATTAAAAACAAATCACTGTCACTACATTGCACTTAGCCTGCTCAGCAGTGAGTCCAGAAGCCTCACTTCAAACTCTGCCTCCTCCAGAGGGGTGTCACCTGCTCTCCGCATGGTGTGAGATGTGGAGCTTAGCACAAAATACGACAGATTTCCATTTCCACAGACATTCACCCTCATTCTGACTGCCTTCCTTGGTGAGCTTCATATGAAAAAATGAAATGACATATCAGCTTTTTTCTCTCTGGCTCAGATGGAATTTCTCAGAATAGAAGAAAAGATGTTTTTCTTTTGTTCACACTTTGAACTATGGCTTCAAGAATCTACCAGTCATACTTCACATTGTCAGTATTTTCTGCATCTATACACAGATATGTATGAGCCATAGTCAGCATTTTCCATCTACATAGGTAGCTCCTATGCACTGAAAAATCATTGTACCATATGACAGTCTTAGGAGTTTCCCTAGACTTATATTGGAACAGTTTCTAACATTCTTAGGGGGAAAAGAGATTGTAAGAAAGCTTTGTAATAAATATATATAAGTGGTGGGGGAAAAAAAGCCTTTCAAGTAACTGAAATATTCTATAGAACACATTATCTGTTATTTATAAATTATTTAGAACACATTTTAACATTTTAACTATGTATAAATTATTTAAAAATCTATGTTTCATGCAAGCTTTCCTTTCTTTCTAGATGATAACCATTTATTTGCTCAGAACTATCAAAGACTAAAATGCATTAAAAAACAAATTCTATGATTTCAGATAATAACCAGTACTACTAAGGTTTCTATAGTTACCCAAGAAAGGGTCATGACTGTCTGAAACACATACAATCTCTCTGATAATTAACCACATCATGATAGAATGACAACACTTAATGATTAATTAGGCTAAGAACTCAAATCCTTAGCAGGAGGTAAAAGCACAGAATTTCATAATGTACTGAACACCACCCAGAGAGACATGGAATACAAATAAAGCTAAATTTTAAAATGCAGGTTTGCAAATTTAGTATTACTAACATAAATGCCTCCTTGGGAGTCTCACAGCAGAGGAAATTAGGAATTCTCTGCTTGCCAAATTCAGCCATACTATCACAATGAAGCCTCCACAAACCAGCTAAACCAGATTCATTCAATGCTTTCTTTTATATAAAATTCATCATCATCTTCTCTGTCATTCAATGAAATACACTTTAGAGTTACTATAAAGAGCAAACTGGATAAGTCGTCCATCTGCACATTACACCTTACTTTGTTCAGTGTTATAATTTATAAACCTTTTATACTTCATGTCTGCCCTCAATAGGCAAGAGATAGAACAGAGATTTTGGAGCAAGAGCAACGTTACCCTCTATGCTAAATATTAGCCATGTGACCCTGGGCTTACTCAACAGTGTTTCTATCATGATGTGTCCCATTTATCTAACACAGTGATTGGTAAAAAATAAAAAAAGACAAAGATTATTAGACATGTTAAGTCCATTTCTCTCACGTTTCTGAACTATCTGTTCCTGTCAGATTATCGGAACATTCCTGGTTCTCAAAAAAACCTTCAAGTAAAATATGACTTACCATTACATTATCTGTTTCATTAAGAAATGTAAGAAATGGCTAGACACTAGACAGTACTCTAAATACTCTTAATGACCCTTATGACAGATCAGTTCTCTAAAGCTAATATCCACTTACTCAATGCATTTATTAAACAGCTGCTATGTATCAGGCACTGCATTGAGGACTTAGCAAGTTAAAATAAAGGTAATAATATTTGTTCTTGTGGAATCTAATTTACATATATGTGGTGTGTGTGTGTGTGTGTGTGTGTGTGTGTGTGTGTGTGTGTAAGGTAGGTGAAGTGTGGAAAAAAGAGGACAATCCAGGTCAAGGATATGCAGAAATATATCTCTGGAAAAAAATAATTAACCAGAGACCTGAAAGGGACTTGGCCTTGTGAAGAGGACAGGCTGAAGAAGCTTCAGCCAGAAGAGCAAATGTACAAAAGGTACACAGAGCCTGGCACCTTGGGAAAAGGACAGAATGGCTAGAGACTCAGGAACACAAGGCAAAATGGTTTGAGATAAGGCTGATGAGGCAAGAAGGGTCCAAAGTCTAAAGCTTTGTAGGGCATGTTAAAGATGTGGATCTTTTTCTTAAAAGAACTAAGAAGTCATGTAAGTATGCCCAGAAGAAGCAAATACATTCTGAGGAGCTTGTAGGATCACTGCCACTGTTCAAAGGAGATTGGGTGGAAAGTGGGAAGAGCCAGGACGCCAGTTAAGAAGTTTATGTAGAATTGTAGGGAGAAGATGGCAGCTTGGACTAGAGAGATGACCCTGAAGTCAGTAAGAAAGTTTCACTGCACATTTGAGAATGGCAATCAGCAAGAACTGGCGAAGAGCTGCTAGTGGGTAATGAAAAGGGGAAGAAGCTGTGGCTGGTTCTTCTGGTTTCTTACTGATTCAGCCACACTACGGTGTTCAGACCCATTAAACACTGTATTTATTGCCATGGTCCAAGCACAAACACCTGGCAAATCTACACATTCTCCCTGAATTATATCTCAGGTCCACCTTTCCTCCCCATTTCCACTGTCATTGTCTTGGTCTGAGGCCTTATTAGCACTTGTACTAAATGTTGCACATCTCTATGTTCTACCTCAACTCTAATTCAATCTCTATCTTTTGGTTGGTTCTGCTCTTTCTAAAACATGTAAGTGACTAAACTGTTTCACTGCCTTAAAATGTGTAATGGTTCTCAATTATGAATAGAATAAATTACCACATGATAACATCCAACTTGGCAAGAAATATTTGCAAAATTCTGTATTTCAATAAAACTACAAGAAGTAGTATGCAAAGAGGATGATGACGGAAGAATATATAACCAGACAAGGTTTGGGCTATGTTCTTTTAGATTAATATAAGTATTCATGTTTCTTTCCATTCCTTTCTCCTCTCTGCCCATCCTATCACCTGCCCAACCCACACAGCAGGCAGCAAAATAATGAGTTAGTCTGAAGTTGAGAGGCCTGGGTACATGCCAAATGCTATGACATCTGTCAGTGTTCAGGTGAGACTAGCTCCAAAGAAGAAAAACTGAGCTGTTGACTTTTATTTCAAATGCTTTCTAGTTAAAGTCATTTAGTCACTACCAGGAAAACTGATGATGCTTTGTGAAACTGTTTAAACTTGCCTTTATGGACTTTGATTTTTCTTAGTCTTCACTACTGAAAAAGTAAACTTTGTCCATAATGATAGTTTATCATCTCCACTTGCAAAACTGCTGCCAAGAGTCCACCATGCATTGTTCAGATACAGTCTTTAGGCTCCTTTCTTATTTAACACGAGGCATTATTATCTGCTTGTTTCTTTCTTCCTCATCACATCCCAACTCCTACTTTACCCATTGCACTGTACCATCCTCTCTCTGGGATCTCTGGATCTTAGCCTGGGAAAAGTTAAATACTAGCACGATCCTCCGCTCCTGGGCTTATAATCCCCACATGAGGGAAAGATGAGAAAAAAAAGAACCATCACTTTTCTTGACTCTATGCGCCAAATTTCTCAAGTCCTCTATCTGGCACCTTTAGTTCATTTTGAATTCTTACCTTAGTGGTCCTAAGATTTAGCTGTTCAGGGCCAAGACAATAGTTAGTCAACCATCCACTTCTCTGACTCTAGCTATAGAATAGAGGGCAGATTTTATTATATAAAAGGCAAAGTTCTACAATTATGCTCTGTCCATGAGGAAAAAAGAAATACATTCAGAAAGCAAGTCATAAATACAATGGTACCTCTGTTCACAAATGCTTTTGTTTGTGAACAATTTAGTTTGCAAACAGAAGCATTTGGTAAAATTTTGTTTTTGTAAGTGAAATGATGAATGATGAATATGACCACCACCATCTTTCCCCCATGAACATGAACATGGCCATCTTTTCCCAAACTGAGAAATGAAACCAGTTCCTGAACCAAGGTACCACTGTATTGTACACAATTCTGCTTCTGAGAAATGGCCACTTGCCTTCTTATGAATTCACAAGCATAATAAAATATCATAACTGGTAGCCAGATTACCACAAAATAATAAAGATATTCCATTACTAATTATCTATTCTATGCTCACACCAGTAACTTAAAGAGGACACTCTTCTATTACCACACATCTGAGGACAACAAGTTCATCCAGAATCTACTTTTCAATAAATTACCTTCATATTAAAGATCTTAATTAATGCTTGTCATCCTATCAAACCACTTTTTCAGGCTCTTAAGGCTTCAATTCCCTTTCTAACTCACTCATGTTAGTCCCAGTGCTAAAAAAAAATATCAACAACTTTAATTACTATTTGAAGAGTATTATTTCAGCAAAATTTCTCAAGAGATTATGTCCTTCAATACTATTCATTACAGAAAAGGTCAAATAAGAACAGAATTGTTAGGATATCATTGGACCACATATTTGGTTATTAGCAGAATGCTTTTCAGCTATACAAGCTCCAGAAATTCTGGGGTCTGCTGATAAAATAAGTGAAGGAAAAATAAATTACTAATATAAAAGAGTTAAATGTGGCAATGATTCCGCTTACTCCAGAATTTAGGCTTCTGAGAAACATGCTGTCATAAAATCTCCCCCAAGAGAAGTGGAGAAACATGCTCACTAGAAAGATTTTAAATAGCATGAATTACCCTTACTAATTTAACTATGTTGTTTATTTGATTTCTCTCCTCAGATGACAGGGAGCTAACAAAGTCTACACATGGAGGGCACCTGCCAGAAATTGAAGCCCTCAGAAATAACCAGAAGAGACGGCAAAGTAAGCAAAATTTCTATCTAACACTTTAAAGGGGGTGGTGAACAAAGAGGCTTAGAGGCTTTAATAGGCTATAAGAGCATTACTGTGTTAAAATGAAGAAAATGGGTTCATCACTAGGAACCTCAGCTAGATTATGTAGGTTTCCTTGAATTAAGATGCTGGGTTTGAGAGTTAGGCATTCCTAGATTCAAAATTCAGAGAAGTCTACCTCAGTTTCCATAGCCAAGTTAATTAATCTTAGATTCTCATTTCCACAATTCAAAACAAAGAAGATTCACTTTATAAAATGATTTTCAGGATTAAGAAGATAACACCATGTGAGGTCCAAGGGTAGTTTCTGTGACATGATCACTGAATTATGACTACTGTCATTACTACCTATATCCATGATGATCAATATTTAAGGTAACAGCTTGAAAAGAGAAAATTTTTAAATCCATCCAAGGTTACCCCCAAAATGTTTCACACAGTGCACCACATCTCCTCATAGTTCACATATGAGGTTTTTCTTTAGTATTTCCAATTAAGTTATTATAAACACTGGCTATTAAGTTCTCTAAAAAAATTGTCTACAATAACCAAAAAGAATAGATTTGAGAATCTCAGAGTTGTAATCCAGAAATTCATGTGATAGACATGTCTGATTACCAGAAAGGAAATTACCCATTCTCAGCATATACACTGACATTTTTAAGTGGAGCTCCACATCATGAAAGCATTTTGAATTTTACTCTGAAAATGAAAAAAAACCCCTTATAAATAGTTCTAAGAAAGAGGTAGCATGAAAAACATTAAGTAGTTCTAAGCAATATGTAGAATAATTTGATAACTTTTTTTTTTCCTGGGGATGAACTCTGGACCTTGCACTTGCGAGGTGGGCGATGGCACCACTGAGCTAAATCCCCAGCCCGTGATGACTATTTTTAAAGGGAAAACCTAGTTAGGATGATGGAGGAGGCAGTACAAAGAGGGAGACAGAATTTAGGAGCCTAGGACAGGCACTAGGCCTAGAAAGATCATGCTGGCTTAGACTACTGTCCATGGTAAATGGAGTTAAAAGAAATACTTGGCTTCTGGATATAGTTCAGAATTTAAAAAAACACTCCATAGCAACTTGTTAAAAAAGAAAGTCATCTTTACCTGTTTATTAAAGTTAAAACTTCAGGGCATTATATTTACACATATCATTCATTAACCTACCTAAATAAATTACAACAAATTTCCTCAGGGATAACAGAATATCATCTCTCTCTATATAAAACATATATAATATATAATATATATTATATATGTTTATATTCAAACAATAAAATTCCATTCTTTCATGAAGCATCCAAGTAAGGCAGACAACAGAGACGGAAGAGGACCAGGCTTTCAACAGATTAAAAATGAAGTTATATTTCTTCCAAATAGCCACACCACTCTAGCTAGCATATACCCATTTATTTTTCAAATTTCTTAGAGACAGGTATAACTCATGTTGTTTTATGTAAATCATACAAAATACAATAATTTTCTATGTGTCATATTTCAATGAGAATAGTCATAAATTCACCATTCATATCATTTATAAATCTGTGTTACTATAATTTTATGGAGACACTGAAATTTCTGCAATTTGTGTGTAATTTTTCTATTATTTATTCTAAATCCTATCTGTCTCTTCTTTCTTTAGAATGTGCTTGCCAACTGCTCCCTTATGAAAATACAAACTATAAACTGTATTCTATTTCCTTTGTATTAAATTTCATTGGCTGAGAAGTCAATTCATCTGAAAAAAAATACAATGCAATATAATCCTCCTAAAAGCATGGAATTTAAAACTGCGAATAGTTAATTATGCCCCAGAATCTTAACACACTGGGATCAGTTCTGATTATACTTGTCTATGAATTACACTTTTCCCAAACAGTGACTTTTCTTCTGTGCTAGGACTAAGCAAATAACAGTAAATTGGTTACTGTGGTTACAATGCTTGATCTACAGAATAAGAAAACTTTAACTCTTTCAGTACTGACTCTATTTCAGAGGTAAATAACATGTGCTATATCTTTGTGCTTTGCGAAATATCATTATATAGGTAAACATCTTATTTGGTAAAATTCAAAACTAAGTTATGTATAAACAGTACTAAGTACTGTCATAAGCAATAATGATTCCAATGCTTACTGAGCAATTTCCACTTCTCCATATTCCAAATACACTTGTCAGAAAGAGAGGCACCTTTACTACATTGATTTGTTCAGGCAAAGACAAGGTAAAATGAGCACAGATTGTTAAAAAGCAAGGCCTGGGACTTGAAATTATTAAAGTTACTATATAAAAAACAAATACTATATCAAAAGGCTACTGCATGAAATTCTTTTTGTCCTTTTTGCATACTACAATTACATGTCTTACACAATGAGCACATACTATCTTATGCAGTCAATTGATTTTTAAATCCTCCCTCTAAATGTCACACACATGAAATATGATTCTTACACACACACACACACACACACACACACACACACATCAGGGACATAAAAATATAACAAAGTATAATCATAAACTCCACAGCTGGAAAGGATATATTTTTAAAGACATCAGAACATCAGAAAAAGTGTCTCTTTAAATCAAACCCAGCAATTTTAAATCAGTCCATAGGAAACCATAATTAAGCAGTAAGGCAGAGTATTGTACAATGTAATTCTCTTATTATTCTCAGAGGGTCAGAGCTTCTTGAAAGCAAAGCCAGCAATATCATTTCTTGGTGTTTACGGGCATCACACCTCACCCGCATGGTTGTAGATAATTCGTAGACTCTATGAGTACTCCCCAACACATGCTTACATGCAGACACAATCCAACTGAGGAACTCAAGACAAAAGATGCAAAATGGAACCCATTTTGAAATGGAAGGGGAAAAAAATCTATAAATGACTGTAATTACTTTAATAGGCATTTCAGAAAGGATACTAACAAAGGCCTGGTTTCTTCATGCACACACCACATGCCTGCTCTGATCCTTAAAAGGGCCCACGCTATTCTTATCTAAGATTCTTACCTAAAGCTAGCGATTTGCTAAACAATGAGCCTAATTTATATCATTTCAATTCTGTTCTGATTGAACGTTTTTCCCTTTCCTAAGAGAAACATGACAATCTGCAAGTTATTTGTTAGGAAAAGCAGAGCTCAGGCTGCTGTTTGCCAAAATTGCACAAGAGATTAAAATTTTTCTAAACATATCTTGATCAATAGCAAAACAGCTCCAGAGACCTCTGACAGGGAGATAAGTGCCTGTCAGGTGTTAATGCAGGTGGAAGGTGGAGGAGCATTAGTGCAGTGTGGGGCACAAGCTGTTTCTTAGATGTTCCAGGAGAAGCACATCAGTTTGAGTCATACAGCTTCTTCCTCAAAGGGGCAGGGGAATAAAATCTTGCACAAACTTCTTCCAACACTGTACATATGCACAGGAGATTTGAAAAAAATAAGAATGTTGATTGACTTATTGAATGGTGATCATTTTGGATATTTCTCCTCACATACTGTCAAAGGGCATTACTGCATTATTTCAAAAATATAAGCAATAAAAGAGTCCAGACCTTCTTACAGGTATATGATCATGAAGTTAAATTTTAAACTAAATCTGAAAAATATCATTTACTTACAACAACTCCTCATTGGAATTTCAAAATATAGTATATTCCATTTGTAAAAAGGCACCTACCTACTGCATAAGTTTCATAAGCAAGATAGTTTGTTGATTATTTCCCTCCAATTTTCAAAGCCAATTTTATTGGCTTTTAAAAATTTTTATTGGCTTTGATACCTATATTTGTTTATGAAGATAAATATAAGCTCATAATTTTCACCTGTGAACTAATTTTCTGACTCATATTTGTCAAAAAACTAAGACTTTGTCCATGAACATAATATAAAACAAAGTGTAACAACCACAGAATGGGGTGTGTGTGTGTGTGTGTGTGTGTGTGTGTGTGTGTGCAGGGGGTGGGGGTGTGCTGCACTGATATCTTTAAGAGTACAACTTAGAAAGAAATATGAAGGAATTTTTAATCAATTGCAGGACAATGACAGTAGTTATGTTGGACAATGGTCAAAGTAGATTACAAGTGATTTTTAATACTTATACTATGTGCTTTTATAATACTTGAATTTTCTGTATCAGTAGTTAACTTCTTTTATAATCATAATATTAAGTGTTTTTAAAATAGATGAGTGTTATTTGAAACAGTCAATGAGAGCCAGAAAAGTGTTATCAGATATTGACTAGATAAAGCAGAACTCTCATCTCGGTTTCACTATTCTAATAAACCACTGCTGAATAGCTTTTGCTGTCAATAACATAAAATAAAACACATGGAATTGTGTTATAAGTTAAAACATAATACAAATGTCAAGTTTGCTAGAAAGAAAACCACAAACTAACATTGGAAGTAGAATATTACAATTTATTCTTTTTCAAAACATGCCAACTAGTACAGGAAACCATTAATATTAACTGCTTCCTTTATAAGCATTTGATGGCCATACCAATTCCACTAGCTAGACAAGTTCAATGGGCTCTAAATTGCTTAAATTACATTTGGTTTCATACTTCAGCACATCAAGTACCACTAAATATTTCAGCTGTCCCTGTCAAGTGTCTTCTAAGGCAAGGCCTACAGGTGTTATGAAGATTCAGGGCCATTTCTTCCATTATTAGCTTGTAGCCTAAGGGCATCTGACAAATGTTCTATTTCCATTTCCCACAGCCTTTAAACAAAGGAAAATTAAATGGTGCTTCTTTCAGGCTATTTTTTATTGCATAGCATAGGAAAAAAGAAAGAAATTAAAATAAGCTGTTTTGAATAAATAATACAATTGAAAAGATTTTGCAATGATGAATGTCTTGGACCACGTGAAGAAAGTCAACACAACTTTCCCTTTTTGCCATCAGGAAAAAGCATGGGGTTGGGGGGGCTTTGTCACACAACTGAGAAAAGACTAGGTTACGATCAGAGCTCAGAATTTTTCTATACAAAGAACACAATCCCACTCCACTGATTTTGTTGCGATAGAAAGATTAAAGAGACGATGGTCTGCCAATAATAGAAAGCCTATAAATAGTTTGCAAGATTTGCTCAGATTGTGCTTCTCCACCCCTTAGAGCTTCTCCACCCCTTAGAACTTCTTCTAAATGAAGATCTTGCATGAAGCTTAGTATTTCATCTTTCAAACAGGTTCCCCAGTGAGGTTTATGCTGCTCTGGCAGCCACACCGTGAGAACTGATCATCCATAGGGTCAGATTTCCACACTTCTATTCTACCTTACAGTCAAGCCAGCTAATTATTATAGAGTAGGTTCTTCCTCCTGTTCACCAAAACTCAGTTTTCTCATTAGAAACATGAGCTGGTAGATAGTAAATCTCCATAGATGAACTCTCACTCTCTGTAACCCAGAAAATGATGCAGATGACCTTTAAAGTTATTCTTTCTCTCCTCCCACAAAGTCCCACAGGAATATTAAGTAGAATTACATGTAAGACATAAGCTCTTCCTAGATTGATGAAAACAAGACATTGTCAAAGATTCAAGATATTCTACAAGCCATGTAGGTAATAAAAATGAGTAAAACAACCTAGTGTAACATACCTGAGAGAAGATAAAAGTAAGAATGGCAGTTGCAGAAGGCCTATTTTGTCCAAAATTACAAATTTAAAGTAAGACTCTAACACACATACACACACACACACACACACACACACACAAACAATCATTGCATGCTAAATTCAGATTCACCATAGAAGAAAAGTTGGTCTAATCAATACACATTATCTCTTTACAGTTAAACTACACATATACTAAACAAGAATAAGAATACTTGGTCTGGGGCATATTATTACATATTTCAGCAGGGCCTTGAGAATCAATATTTAAGCAGAAGTATCACCCTTGACAGTGCTCCCAATATTCTTCAGGACTCACTGTCTGCAATTATGTCCACCTGAAATGTCTTTGAAGAAAAAAGCGCAGGCTGCACATCAATCTGCAATTTCTTTTATTGAGAACAGAAATGTATTATTTATCTCCTTCTAAGAAATAAGTTCATAAAATCCTACAATGTTTTTCAAATAAATTTTACTTCTTTAAGATTCATTTTCTCCAGTTCAATGGAAATAATTTTAGTACCTGTTTAAAAAAAAAAAAAAAACTCCTGTATTTTGAAGAGTTTTGAGTGGTTTGCTAATCCAGCCAGGAAACCAATTTTTTCAGGCAAAGTTGTCTATGTATCATCCTTGGAAATGCATTTACACAAAATATGCAGATATAGTCAAACCTTTAATTTGTAAAATTAAATCAAAGGAACCAACACAGTAAACTTAGTCTGCAGATGATGGTTGCAGGGAGGAAATACTCTTACCTTTTCTTTAGGTAAATCAGATTTAGCTAGATAGAAAAGCAACAGTGGGGCCGGGGATTTAGCTCAGTAGTTCCAGCACCTGCCTTGAAAGTGCAAGGTCCCGAGTTCGATACCCGGTACCAACAAAAAAAAAAAAAAAAAAAAAGGAAGAAAGAAAGAAAGAAAGAAAAACAACAGTGTTATCAACAGTGAAAAGTAATTTACAATGCTCCAGTAGGTGGAACCCAGGGATTCACATTTAGGAAGAAATCATACATCTATGCTATAAAGTCACATAGTATGAGGCAATGAAATATACAAGGAACATAATTGTCAACTAAAGAAAGAAGAGCAGCTTAGTTGACAGCTAATTCCACTAATCAGTATATATTAGAAAGCAAATAACATTAAAAACAATAAAAAATGGGAAAAAGTCATTGCCTGAGTAAAGACACCAAAAGAAACAAATTCCAATTCCTATAATACTATAATTGACATCATAAAAAATTACTGTACATCTTATTGCAAATTTAATGCAAATATTTATCTATAGGAGACCCAGGCCTTCCTAAATTTCTTCTATCTTAATATAAATCCTACCAAATGAGTTTCTACAAATTTGACCCACTTTTAGAAAAGCATTAATTAAAATACAAAAAAAAAATTGTGGCCTCAATGGCAAAATGAGACATTTTCATCAGATATTGAAGACAATGAGAGCATCCATCTCAGGATAAGAGAATAAACAAGTGCTGCCTCATCCAGATAGCACAATACTACTGCAACGTATGTAATACACATTATAAATATGCCTATACTATAGTTATGTTTCAAAACATCATAAAATTTAAAACAGGGCTTATAACTATTTATTTGTCAGATAAATTCATATTTGACATACCTTTCAGTTAAAATACGGGAAAATTTATTGAGCTGAATATAAAAATCAGATGAGCCAGGCCGGGGATTTAGCTCAGTGGTGCCCCTGCCTGCCTTGCAAGCGCACAGTCCTGAGTTTGATCCCCGGTACCAAAAAAAAAAAAAAAGATCATTCAGATTCTTCCAATTTTAGTATATGTGCTCCCGAAGCAAACACAAGCATTTAGATTCTTAAGCCTTACATACAAAGGTTTTTAAAATTGCAATACGTCTAAACTCTGAAGATACAATAGTAAAAATTAGAATTATATTTCAAAGAAAGTATAAAAATATCCTTTGTAGTGTTTATGTAGAAATGCAACCCCCCCATAATTAAAGAAAAACTATGGATGAGTCTAATAAACAAGAAAACACAGCCATCCTAGAACTGGACATATGTCCAAATTCTCTCTTGTATCCAATTCATCAAAAGCCACACAAATAAAGGACTGACTCAGTGACTTATAAAATCTACCCCTGCTCTCAACTTAGGCATCTTTATCTTGGTGACTACTCTTTCAGCAAGAATACTGAATAGTGTGCTTTTGTGTGATCAAAAGGCTAATTATTCTAGTACTATCATGTTATTCTAGTAAGGATCATAATATGTGGGTATTCTCATGATTAGCTAATGGAACATCTTGAAGGTCAAAGTCATAGAAAACAGCAGAAGGCTAAGGCAAATTCTTTAGAATATACATCTGTTGGTCAAACTTCAATCTCATGAAAGTCATTGTTGTCCATATAACAATGATGGACTTTGGAGTCAGGTTTGCATCCCAGCTCTGCCCTCAACAAATTGTGCCATCCTTGGCCAAGTTAATTAATCTGTTGTAGGCAGAAGGAAAGGCCCTTGCAGAGAAGAACTACCTCTAAATATAAAGAAAGAAACTAATTGGTCATCTTCAGTTTCATGATTCCATGTTAAAAGTACAACTTCATTTGCCTCAATGATGGATAATGCATATTTTATAAAGGAGAGACACGCTGTAGCATACTACTTTCTTTCCCACGTTAAAAGTAAATAATTTCCAATTCATATACTCTAATGCAGTAAATATTCTTCAGGTCATAAAGAACATAGAGCTCTCCATATCATCCATGAGCTTCAAAAAATAGTAGGATACGTAGGAGAGACTAGTTCAATAATGAACCAGAAAAATGTATTTGCCTCAGAGTAAAAGGTTCCAAAAAGTTGAAACTTCCTTATTAATAAAACAATTTCAATATATTAAAAGAAAAACTATACAGGCCAGAAATGAAATGTGATTCATAAAGTCATGATTTTTTAATCACAGTATAATAAAATACTGCTCCATGCCAGTTTTTCATTATATAAGTTGTAATTTGTACTGTCTCTTTTAAATATTCCACTATGTGTCAGACTTTTTACTATTCATTTATTCCTTGGTGTACAAAAGGAAAACGCTCAAAATCAATACAAGCAAAGATACTTTCACCATAGTACAAAAATTAAATGTTATTTACATGTATATAGTCTCTTCATTTCAGTTTTCCTACTGAGAATTTATGTAATTTTCAAATGCGATATAGCCGACTAAGGTGAAAAGTGCCAATAATCCTCATTTCTACTACTTCATTAGGATTTTACAAATGTATATAATATCTAGTACAGACTATTTACTTATTTTTATTTCAGAATATGGTTTTAAAAGTAGCATCATAAAGTATTTAAATTACATATAATATTTGTACCTAAATAACAAAAGTAGCAATTTTATAGTCTATTCAGTAAATTATATCACTCTAACAGTTCCACACATGTTAGACTTCTAGCATCTATAGAGGACAAGGGGATCAAACAGATTATTGCAGTAGGTCACAAAAAAAATAAGGGCCTAAATTAGAGCAAAAAATAGAAACAATGGTTAAAATCTGGTGTAGATGAGGCTGTGAGAAAACAGGTATTCATAAAAATAATATGACAGTATAAAATGAGTGACATTTTTAAGGGCACTTTGGCATGACTATCAAAATTCAAGGGCACAAACAGGTTGCCCCAGAAATTTTCTTGCTAGTGATGTATACATTTATACATATGTGTTGGAAATAGCCTTTAGAAAGAATGTACACATTACTAAAAGGGAATCACTGAAGCAAATTATGATATAGCCGTGAAGTAAAATATGGTGAAATTAAAAAATTCTTGATATGACAATAGCTCCAAGATACAGTGACATTTTTTATACTACAAAACAACTATACAAAACAATATATTATGTTTAGTACCACTGCTAGATATTTTAAAGTACAGTATATTCTGGGCCGGGGATTTAGCTCAGTGGTTTCGCTGCCTGCTGCGCAAGCTCAAGGACCAGAGATCGATCCCTGGTACAAAATAAAATAAATAAAAATAAAGTACAGTATATTCTGATATATGCCTAAAACTCTTCTGGAACAATAAACAAGAAGGGACTTAGAGCTTCCTCTATGGAAAGAAATTGTGGTTGGGCCATGGAAGGAGATTCTCTTTTCCCTCTACTTAGCTGAAAAGTGTTGATTTACCAATATGTACATATGTATAAAAAATTTTGAAATAAGTTAACATCACAAAAAAATTACAGGTATGACCAAACACAAATATACAAGTCGGTGTACTTTTGTGTCCTAAAGAGTAATAAAAAAGAATTTGGCCAGGGATTTAGCTCAGTGGTTCTGTCGCCTGCCTCGCAAGCACAAAGTCCCAAGTTTGATCCCTGGTACCAAAAATAAACACAAACAAAAAAAAGAATATGTGCTCATTGTATACCAAAAATGTACCAATAAACTTAATAGAAAAAAACGAGTATGTGAATTAATCATTTGAATCACTGCAGCCATGAAGAATTACTTGAAAAATTGCAAGGAGAAAGAAGGACACAGCAAAATGTCCCTTATAATTTAGATATTAGTAAGACACCTGCTCTAAGTGTGAAATAAAAAAGGGTACGATTCAAAGAGTTCAGAATGACAAAGACAGGCACAGGAGGATGACATGTCTATATCAGACACAACTAGGAACATCAGAAAAGGAAAACCAGAGAACTCAGACAAGATGTGTCCCTAAGAAATATTTAATGTCTCTTGAGAAAACATAGAACTATTTTAGAGTTCTGAAGAAGGGAATATGACTGAGTTGATACCTCAGCAGGGGGAAAATGTTCTTTGAGTAACTCTACAACTGGAGATCTCAATAAAAATCATTAAGAATTCCATATTTGATCCTTTATTCACAGCATATCTAAGCAAGCATTTTACCTCTAATCTTGAAGCCCAAGAAGAGAGATGGCTATCCCCCCTCAAGTCAATCTCAAATAAATATACCTCTAAAACGGTGATTCTCAACCTTGTCTCCCAACCAGCTGGAGGGGCCCAGAAGATGAAACAGCATGTGAAGGAAAACCAAGAGTCACCAATTAAGGCAGGCTGAACACAGATGAGCGATCCCGAATGAAATCACGTGGAACCAAAAAGCACCCATAGTTGTCTTAAGCAGAGAAGTTTTGTACTTTGTTACCCACGAGATAACTAGAATTTTTAATACCTGCAACTTTTATATTGAGTCCTTAAAAAGCACATGGGCCCACCATCATTTCCTGAAGTTTCACAAATACAATTCTGATGTTTCTCAGAATTCATAACTTTGCTCCTCATACAGCTTTCTTATCATCTGCCTAGAGCAGTAGTTCTCCAAATTCAGGGCTTTGTGGACTACCTACCAAACATCTAACAAACACAGACCAAATCTTTGGTTAAACAAGAGTCATCAGGATTTTAAATAAATATTACAAGATGAAATTAATACTACCTATGTGTCAGTGAGAGCTGATTTCCTTTTGGCAGTCTCTTTCACTAGGACATCTTCATCTGACATGAGCTTAAGATTAGATTCCACATCCATTCGGTTCACTTTCTTATTCTATTCATCTAGGTTAGAAATTCCTTCTTTACTATAACAGGATATTGGGAATGACAGCCATTGTTCAGTGGCTCTTCAGGCAGTGAGAGGTATTTGGAACAAATATACATTTGGGAATTATAGAGAGATTTCTCTATTATGTTTACTTTCAGTTGAAAAACCTATCACATTTCTAGTTAGGCTGACCATTTCTCTAAACATAAAGAGCTTCATTTTTATATTCTGTTACATCCTTTGTTCCGACTTTTAAATATGCCATTCAATTTCTTCTTCCATTAGAATCATCAAGTATCCACAGGAAAAAAACCTTGAAGATCTTGGTGCAATCATTTATATTATCTGTCAGTCTTTTCCAGAAACCCCCTATAACTTACTTTCCATTTTAAACTTCATGATATTCAGGTATGGAAAAGATAGGGCTAACGTATTGAAGACATTAAACATCAAAGACAAACCCTGTGACAGTTAATCTTGACTGTCAACTTGACTGGGCTAAGAGACACCTCATAGCACATTAGGACTCACTTCTGGGTGCATCTTTGGGGGGTTTTCCAGAGGTGACTTGGCATTAGGACAGCAAACTGAGGGAGGAAGACCCACCCTCACTATGGGTGGAACTAGCCAATAGGTCTACAGCCCAGGCAGAATGAAAGGGAAGAGGAAGGAGGCAAGAAGAAGGAACTCAGCCTACAAATATTTAAAAGCTCAATTCTGTTTCAGCCCACAATCTGGTGCTATTGCCATCAACTGTAGACATCAGTCTGCACCTTCATCAGGCTCACACAATGTAGGCTCACACCAGTAACTCTTAGGGAGCTTCCAGGCCTTAGTCTTGGACTGGCACTGAATCCTAGATCCCTTTCTTTTGAGGATTCCAGCTTCTTGCACTGAGCAGCACCTGGATACTCTGGCTCTCCAGCATGCAGCTGATCATGTGGACTCTCCTGCCTCTGATCTTCGAACCCTGCCTAATGAATCCCCATATATGACCAATACAAACACCAACCACTTGAAATAATACACTTGTAAATAAATGAAGCTGCTGCCCATTAAACAATGTTTTTAATTCCACGTTTCAGATAAACTTGTTTGAGCCCCTTGCCACTGGGCATCCAACTAGCGTTATTCAGTGAAGAGAATGCTGTCTTACATTTCTTTGTGCACCAAGACAAACATTCAATGACTGCAATTCAATCTTTGTACAATTTTCACTACTTTCTTCATTGTTGAATTGTAAGTAGGAAGTAGGTATATTATTAACCAGCAAATGCTGTTAGAGTAAAGCAAGAGATAGAGAAGTACATGGATAAACTTATTTACAAAGCAGTGCTGCCCTTGTCCTCATCAAGAACTGTTCCACTCTCAACAGATCTACTCTCATTATGTCTGCACCAAAATTCTCAAGACCACCACTCCTGTTCCTGTAGCATACTGTCTAAAGTGATGAACAGTGCTGAAAGTCAAATCTTGCCTTCTTACTAGAATATATGTTAAATTAAGATAAGTACTTTTTCCTTCTATAACCACAGTATTTCCAATTTCTGAAATAATTCCTGACATTGAATAGGGCCATGAAAAATTATTTGCTGAATAAATGCACATATTTTATATAATCCAAACTGACTCAGCCTCTACACCTCATTCTTTTGCTTCACTGGGAAGAAAATGTTAGTTCACAAAAAGCTAGTAAACAAAACATTGCCGACCACTAATATGTGATGTGTCATTTAACAGAAAATGTAATTTAACAAAGGGGTTTGCTGATAATTAATCTGTGTGCCCTGTACATGCATTTGTCATTAATGTTTGAGCTGGCTGACAAGTTTCTCAGAAGCAGCATGACTTATTTTACACAAAAGATTGAAATTCTGAATGATGTCCCCAGGGTTTTAATCTCTACCTTTAAGGGGAAAAAAGGATCATCAATCCCACATTGGAAGGACTTATTCTGACAGTTTCCTAACATGTGATTTGGGGTCAATGGATCACCAGTCCAATAATGTCTGAATGCTAGAATTCACTGCCACATATGTTATTCATGTTTCCTTGTGTAGAATCTTCTGCTAAATTATTGCAGTAGCAGAGTCTGTACTACCAACTTGTGTCAGTTTACATTCAGTATCTGAACTGGAGTTCTGATGCTAATATTTTAATTTCACTTTTGCCATTTAATTAATCGCTTTGGAGACATCAATCCAGTTTTGTGTGCACATTAACTAAAATCACACACTAGTAATGACAGACACTGAATATTTAAATGTGTAAATCACATGCAAATACTACACAATATTTTGGCAAAGAACCTACACCTTAATTGAGAAACTGAGATACCTACCTTCAAAATGCAGTGATATTTATGCTATTGTCTTCTAATATTCTCTCTTTAATACTCAGTAATGAAACCATTACTTTGAACTGAACATTTATATCCCACCACAGATTAAACAGCACATTTTACATGCTCCTTTGAAGCTCAGTTTGGCCTTTTTTTTTTTTTTTTTGTACCAGGGATCAAACTTGGGACCTTGCGCATGCAAAGCAGGCAGCAAAACCACTGAGCTAAAGCCCCAGCCCCTTGGTCTTATATTTAAGTTCTGGTCACTGAGACATAAGCCAATGATCACATGTGGCCTCTAAAACTTGTTCTTAAAGTAGAGGGTCATTCCCTTCTATTATCCTGGCTAAAATCTAAACATGATGCTTTGAGAATCTATCTTGGCCTGATTAAGTTGGTAAAACAAAGAAAAACTAGCCTAGAGGCCTGAAACCATAAGGCGTGGGCAACCTACAGATTTTATTTAAATATAACTAAAAGAAATAACCTGCTAGCTTAAGCCATTGCTACCTTTAAGACTTCCAATTATTTGCACCCAAATCTTTTCCTAACTATATTAAATGTCAACATTTCATGGAAATAATAATTTAATGATAATAGTGATGATGGTAGGTAATACTTACATAGAGCTTACTATGTGTCAGACATTACTGTAAATGCTTGACATTTAATAAAGAACTGATCTTCACACTGGCCTGATAAAGTATGTTTTATTATACTCATTCTGTAGATGACAGAACTCAGGCACAAAGAGGTTAACCAACTGGCTCAGAATCACAAAGCTATGGAGAGGTATCGCCCAGATTTGACCTCAGGAAAAATGGTGTCTGATTCCCCTGACTTACTATGGGCTTTATTCCCACTTATAATTATATATGCTATACTGTCTTTCATAACTGATAACATTTCATATGGAATGCATACGAACCAAATTGTCTCAATATTTTCTTTATCCCCACCAACCATATTACCTGTGAGTATTGCAGAGTCCTAGTAGACCACAAAGGTCCATGGAGTCTACTTTGAAATTCACAAATCTTTTTTTTTATTTTAATGCAAATGAAATTTTCTTATAGTGGCACTGTTTCCCAAAGGCTTCCTTCAGTGCCAGAATCCTAGCAGGCAAGCAGAAAGCTATGGTAACTTCATAAATGCCTGCATCAGCATGATCCCAACAGAGGGCTGAGGTTGTGTTTAGCACAGACACAGTAGCCTACTTCATTCCTGTATGCTTTAGGAGAATGTAGGTACTGCTCACTGTTGAGTGCCCATGTACACTGTAGACTCTATAGAAGTGTGACCTTCATTCCTCACCATTCAGTACATGCCAGGGATTAACACAGAATATTACTGCGCCACCTGATTTTGGAGAAAGCACTTATTGTATAGTGCATTTTATTGTATGTGGCAGTAGAATCAAAGGCAGATAGACCTGAACCAGGCTTCAGGTTTTGATTTTTTTTTTGGTACCGGGGATTGAACTCAGGTCCTTCCGCTTGCGAGGCAGGTGCCGGAACCACTGAGCTACATCCCCAGCCCCTTCAGGTTTTGATTTAACCTAACTTTGTTCTATTTACAGATGAGAAAACTAAGATGCAGAGAGGCTTATTTACTTGCTCAAAAACACAGTCATTGAATGGCACAGCCAGAAGTAGGCCACGGGATTTCTATTCAAGTACCAGTAAGAGATTTGGGATTTCTGTTTGCTTAACCTTACCACCCTTGTGCTCACTTTGGCAGCACATATACTAATATTAAGCCTATCACACGTTCACAATTCTAAATTGTACAGGTAATAGATAAGCTGGTAAAAAACTAGAAATGTATCTAGTAACTACATGCAGTATTTTTGGTTGTAATTTTTAAAAACTTTGTGATGGTGCATTATGAATGATTCATAATACCATATTGAGTAAAAATATTTTCATATTTTTGGGCCTACTAGATATAAGTGGAATTAAGGAGATATTTTCAAATACAGTATTTCCAGCCTACAAATTTTTAAGTAATAAAAACATAACTGGCCACATATTTCTCCCTCTGTGACAGACATAAAAATCTCATTTAATGACAATTTACTCTTTTAAAAAATTTTAATTAATTTTATGCTATTTTTAGGTATATAATATAATGTTATTCATCATTGGAAATTTGCACCTTTACATAATTTCTCCTGGTTCTTATTTATTCCCCATTCCCCTGCCTCCCATCGACCCCTCCATCCCTCCTTATTTACAAAGACTTTTTCCATTTTTTCATTTTCTCATATTAATTCCATTCCCTTCTTTCCTTTCCCCTACCCCTCCCAATTCCCCTTCCCCTTTGCCCCTTTCCTTTCTATTTCACATTATCTTTTATACCTTTTAGTCCTTATTTACATTTTCAGTTTCTCACACTAGAGAAACTATTCAGTATTTACACATGTGTGTCCTATTTATTTCACTTAAGAGTATTGTCTCAATGTGCATCCATTTAGCTATAAATGTCTCAAATTTCTCATTTTTTATGGCTGAGTAGTACCCCATTCTATAAAAAAACCCACATTTTCTTTATCCAGTCTCCACTTGATGGGCAACTGGGCTGCTTCCAAGTTTTAGCTATCACGAATTTTGCTGCTATGAACACGGGTGCACATATATCACTGTGGTATGATTCTTTTAATTCTTTGGGGAAGGCACCCAGCAGGGGAAGAGCTGAATCATATGGGACTTCCAATCCTAGTTCTTTGAGGTATCTCCGTACTGATTTCCATAGTGGTTGCACCAGTCTACACTCCCACCAGCAGTGGAGCAGGGTTCCTCTTTCCCCACAGCCCTGCCAGCATTTGTTATTGGTTGATTTCATGATAGCAGCCATTCTTTCTGGAGTGAGGTGGAATCTCAGTCTTGTTTTCATTTGCATCTCTTGAATGACCAGTGATGTTGAACATTTTTTCACATGTTTATTTGCCATTTCTACTTCTTTGTTTGAGAAATGTCTGTTCATTTCAGAGGCCCATTTTTGGAAAGGGTCTTTAAATTTGGGAGGTCTCATTCTTTTAAGTTCTTTATAGATTCTAGATAGTAAACCTTTGTCTGAGAAACAGCAGGTGAAAATTTTTTCCCACATTGTGGGTTATCTCTTCACACTGTTGGTGGTTTCTCTTGCTGTGCAGAAGCTTTTTAATAAGAAGAGATCCCACTTGTTGATTATGCTAGTTCATGGACAACTGAGGTTTTGTTCATAAAATCTTTTCCTTCACCAATGTCCTCAAGAGTTCTACCTAACCTCTGTTCCAGCTGGTTCAGAGTTTCTGTTTTAATATTTAGATCTTTAATCCATTTTGATTTTAATTGAGTGCATGGTGATAGATACAGGTCTAGTTTTAATCTTTGGCAAGCTGAAACCCAATTTTTCCAGTAACATTCATTAAAGAGGCTATCTTTCCACCAGGGAGGGTGTTTGGCTCCTTTGACAAAGGTGAGGTGCCTGAGTGTATCTGGAGTTATTTCTGCATCTTCTAATCTACTCCACTGGTCTGTTTCTTTGTCAGTACCATGCTGTTTTTATCACAGTAGTTTTGTAGTATGGTTTCAAGGTGGTGGTTGTGATACACCCTGCCATGTCTCTGTTGCCTAGAATTGCTTTTGCTATTCTAGGTCTCTCCTGGTTCCAAATGAATTTTTGGATTGTTTTCTCAAGGTCAGTGAAGTATGCTGCTGGGATTTCAATTGGGATTGCATTGAATCTATATAGCAGTTTTAGAAGTATGGCCATTTTCACTATGTCGATTCTTCCTACCCAGGAGCAAGGGATGTCTTTCCATTTTCTGATATTGTCTTCAATCTCTCTTTTCAGAGTGCCATAGTTTTCAGAGAAGAGGTCTTTGATTTCTTTTGGTAGGTACATTTCTAGGTATTTCAGTTTTTTAGATGCTATTGTGAAAGGAATTATTTGCCCTATTTCTCTCTCAGTGAGTCTGTTATTTGTGTAGAGGAAAGCTGTTGATTTTTGTGTGTTGACCTTGTATCCATCTACTTGACTGAATTTGGTTATTAAGTCTAGAAGACTTTTGGTGGAGTTCTTGGGGTATTCTATGTAGAGTATCATGTCATCTGCAAATAATGACAATTTGACTTTTCATTTCCTATCTTTATTCCTTTTATTTCTTTCTCTTGTCTAATTACTGTGGCTAATGTTTCCAAGACTACATTGAAGAGGAGTGGTGATAGTGGACAACCTTGTCTTCTTCCTGATTTTAGTGAGAAGGACTTCAGTTTTTGATCATTTAGTATGATATTGGCTGTTGGTTTCTCATAGACAGCTTTTATCAGATTGAGGTAGAGACCGTCTATTCCAATTTTTTGTAGGGTTTTTATCATAAATGTGTGTTGGATTTTGTCAAATGCTTTTTCTGCATCTATTGAGATGATCATATGGTTTTTGTCCTTGGCTCTATTGATATAGTGTATTACATTCATTGATTTGCATATGTTGAACCATCCCTGCATCCCTGGGATGAATCCCACTTGGTCAGGGTGTATGATCTTCTTGATGATCTTCTGCATCCTATTTGCCAGTATCTTATTAAGGATTTTTGCCTCTATGTTAATTAGGGAGATTGGTCTATAGTTCTGTTTCTTGGTTGGGTCTTTCTCTGCTTTGGGGGTCAAGGTGATGCTTGCTTCCAGGAATGAATTCGGGAGTATTGCTTCCCTTTCAATTTCATTGAAGAGTTTAAAAAGTGAAGCCATAAGGACCCGGGCTTTTCTTAGTTGGTAAGCTTTTAATTATGTTTTCAATTTCATTGATTGATATTGGGTTGTTTAGAATTATAAGGTCTTTTTTGTTCAACCTTGGTAATTCACACATATCTAGGAATCTGTCCATTTCTTCTGTATTTTCCATCTTATTGGTGTATTGATTCTTGAAGTAGGTTTTGATGATGCTCTGGGTTTCTGCTGGGTCCGTTGTAATTTCATCCTTTTCATTTCTAATTGCATGGATATGGGCCATTTCTTTCCTTTTTCTGATAAGCTTGGCTAAGGGTTTGTCAATTTTGTTTATTATTTCGAAGAACCAACTCTTGGCTTCATTGATGTTTTGTATCATTCTCTTGGTCTCCATTGCATTGATTTCTGGTCTGATCTTTATAAGTTCCTCCCTTCTATGAGCTTTGGGTTTGTCCTACTCTTCTTCTTCTAGAAGCTTGAGGTTCAGCATCAGGTTGTTTCATTGGGTTCACTCTGTTATCCTAATATAAGTATTCACTGTTATGAATTTCCCCCATAAGACTGCTTTCATTGTGCCCCATAGATTCTGATATGTTGTATTGTCATTGTCATTTAATTGAAGAAACTATCTGATATCTTCTTTAATTTCTTCTGTGACTCATTGGTTATTCAGAAGTGTGTTGTTCAAGTTCCATGTGTTTATGAAATTCTTGCAGTTTCTTTTGCTATTGGTCTCCAATTTCATTGCACTATGGTCTGATAATATACAGGGGATAACTTTAATTCCTTTGCACTTCCTTAAATATGTTCTATGAGCGAGTATGTGGTCTATTTTTGAGAATGACCCATGTGCAGCTGAGAAGAATGTGTATTCTGATTTTGTGGTGTGGAATACTCTGTAAACATCTGTTAAGTTCATTTGTTCAAGAGGTTGAGTTCTAGTATTTCATTGTTTATTTTTTGTTTAGTTGATCTATCCATTTGTGACAGTGTGGTATTGAGGTCCCCCACTACTATTTTAGCAGTGCTTATTTGATTTTTCATGTCTGCTAGTATTTGTTTTATATAGTTGGGTGCACTAGTATTTGGTGCATGTATATTTATGATTGTTGTCTCTTCCTCTTGGATAGTTCCTTTTACAATTATGTAGTGTCCTTCTTTGTCTCTCTTAATCAGTGTTGGTTTGAAATCCACTTGATCTGCAAAGAGGATAGCTACTCCTGGTTGTTTGGGGGTTCCTGTCGCATGGAGCATTGTTTTCCACCCTTTAACTTTCACTCTATGAGTTTCTTTTTGAATTAAGTGTGTTTCTTGTATGCAGCATATTGGTAGGTCTTGCTTCTTGACCCATGCTGCTAGTCTATTTCTTTTGATTGGTGAATTGAGACCATTAACATTGATGGTTATAACTGAAATGTATGGACTTATCATTGTCATGACTTTTTCTTTTTGTTGGATTCTCCCCCTTTGGATTTAATTTCTTGTGCCTGGTGGATTCATTCTGTTGGCCTTCCTGGGGTTGTGATTCTTTGTCTTTTCCTAGGATATTGTCTAAAATTTTTTGGAGTGCTGGTTTGGTATTCATGAAGTTCCTCAGGTGCTCTTGGTCATGAAAGTATCTCATTTCTCCATCAATTTTGGGAGATAGTTTTGCAGGGTACATCAATCTGGGTTGGAGGCTGTTTGCCTTTATGGCTTGCAATACTTCACTCCAAGATCT
Organism: Heterocephalus glaber; assembly: GCF_053883595.1. Taxonomy (NCBI): domain Eukaryota; kingdom Metazoa; phylum Chordata; class Mammalia; order Rodentia; family Bathyergidae; genus Heterocephalus; species Heterocephalus glaber. The sequence continues at coordinate 20,047,149 of NW_028258153.1, forward strand.
TTTTGCCTTGAGAGTTTGCACTGAGAAATCTGCTGTGATTCTGGTGGGCTTTCCTTTGTATGTGATTTGTTTCTTTTCTCTAACTGCTTGTAGAATTCTCTTCTTCCATTGGGTTTCTGGAATCTTAACTATTATATGCCTATGTGTAAATTTTTTTTGATCAAGGCTAGTTGGAGTCCTATATGCCTCACTTATCTATATGTTAAGTTCTTTTCCCCTGCTTGGGAAGTTTTATGCCATCACTTCTGTGAACAGTTTTTTATGTCATCTCCACTCTCTCCTGTTTCTTCATTGACTCCAATCAGTCTTATGTTATTCTTTTTTGCATTGGCTAGCAGCTGCTGAATTGATTTCTCATGGTCCCTTACTATTTTAAGGAAATGTTTCTTTTCCTGGTCACTAATTGCAATCTTATCTTCTATATGTGAAATTCTGTCCTCACATTGGCCCATTCTGCTGTGTAAACTTTCAATGGAATTTTTAATCTCCTGGAAATCTGTTTGCTTCTATTTTATGGATTCTATTTGTTTCCTATGTTGGGAGTCCATCATGTTCCTCAACTCCTCTATCTTTTTTTTTTAAATCTGTGTCCTCTGTAGATTTATTAATCATGTCTTGCACTATTGGCACAATCTCTGCTGTTATGTGTGAAATTATTTCTGACTTCATTTTTTTCAGATCCTCTTTTTGTTGCCAGTTCAGGGCATCCAGGTGGTTGAGTATCAGATTGTTCCATCTTATTTCCCTTTGGGGTTGCTTTATGTGATCTGGGAGTCTGGATTTGAGACTTGTTTAAGTGTTTTCTCATTTCAATGGGGGTGGGGGAGTGTGCTGTTTGTGCCCATGCAGCTCACCGCCTCAGTGCTGGGGGCAGTAGTATGGTGGCCAGGAATGTTCACCTCCTCTGCACTGTGGACAGCTCTGCTCCTCAGTGCTGGGGGCAGTGGCAAGTTGGCCCAGATGGTTCACCTCCTCTGGGCTGGCGGTGGTGGTACCGTGGCCCGGAAGGTTCACCTCTTCTGCACTTGGCGCAGGTCTGCTCTTAGGTGCTGGGGACTGTGGTACAGTGGCCCGGAAGATTAACCTCCTCTGCACTGCAGGCAGTAGTGCAGTGACCTGGAAGGCTCACTTCTTCTGCACTGGGGACAGGTCTGCTTCTAGTGCTGGGGATGGTGGTACAGGGGCCCAGAAGGTTCACATCCCCTGCACTGGGGACAGCTCTGGTCCTCAGTGCTGGGGGTGGTCAATGATAATTTACTCTTGACAAGCCACAAGCAGGAAAACAAGCCAGTGGTCTGTTTTATACAACTCCATTTTCCACCTTTTATATAGGTTTTGGATCTAAAATACTGAATAGAACTTTCCAGTTTACCCAAAGTTATCCAATAATTTAACAGAGTTTCAAAAACATGCCATTTTCAAATTTTATACAGTGAGTGCTTAACAATTTGCATTATGATCTTCAATCTATAACCACAAAATGTGTCATTCATGTAAAATTAGCCTATACAGTGTACTATGGAAGATTCTACATAGTTTGCAAGACTGACCAAGTTTCCATTTAAGTTCAGAAAGAACCTATAACTAAAACTTGACAGATGATAACTGCATGTAACTGAGCATGATGACAATGCTAATGAGAATGGGAGACAGATCAAAAATTATATTCATTCTAAAAGGTTTGGCACTGTTTTATGGATGGAGATGTATAAAATTAGTAATTAAGGGATCAAAGACAACAGGACTGAACTGAAGAAAGCAGAGTAGTGGTTGTTTCCAGACTTGAATTGGACAAATTATACCACTGAAGTAATGAATATAGCTCTGAGCGTACTAATATCTAAGTAAAAATAAAAATTGGATTGGATTCCAACATTCTAATTTTCTGTTAAGAAATAAACATTGAAATTTATAAAGACACCTAGTATTTGACTTAATTAACTAAAAGTAGTGATGAATTAGTCATGTGCTTGTGTAGCTGAATCAACGGCTAAATAGCAGCTGCAGGTATATACTTCAGGGTGCTTACACTATAGCAGACACTGCCATGTTTCCATACATATTATGCTTTTTAATCATCAGATAAAAAACCAAAATTATAAAGGCATAAAGATGACACTGTGACACAGATTTTGTAAGCAGTATGACCAAAGGCATTGAACCTATCTCCAAAACCCACACTTTGCAAGATAATCTTTACTTCCGAATATGCAAATATTGGTACATTTTCTAAATGTCTTATGTTTAAATGTTAGAAAGTGAATCTGGTATATAGTTACCATGCTTATCAAAAATATAAATTCTGAAGCCTGTATTTCTTATCACTACACTTCTCTGTCTTGCTAGGCAAGTATCTAATTAGACACACTGGATATTGTCATCAGCAACATGGACACGTAACTTTTGACTCCATGGCTCTGATGAATGACGCTGTTCTAGCAGATGGGTTTCCTATTGAGATTCAACAATATAACTTTCAATTCTAAGCCAGTGATTACATTTCTTCAGGAATAATATAATTGAGATATTTTGCTTGCTGGTGTGTTATTACCTCCTTAAACCATGGGAAAATCCATTGAATTTCCACCCATATTCATGAATCAGCAGCTATTTTCAGAAACTTCTACCAAGTGTTGGATTTTGGTCAACTCATAATTGAGCAACTAAATAATATATACCCAAAAAGTTTCATTTGAAGGTCTCAAGTATAGATAAATGCTTTGGAAACCAAGAGTGAAGAAGGTGTGGTGGAAATTCTAATATGGAAGTAAATTTCTTTTTCATTTGGGGATCAGGACTGATAAGTAACTTTGGAACTTACTTCACCTCCACAAGCAGAAGAATATTCCTCCTTTTAGGGAAAAGTAGTATTTACCTTAAGTTAACATAAATTAAGTTGAAGGGCTTCTCCTGCCAGAGGTCTTTTCAGGGGCTTTAGAAGGAATTGCACCCTTTGTATTAGAGGCATTGTAAATTTTCAAAAAAAGTTTTTTATTTTTTTCTTAAAGAACCCCACTCCCCACAAATTACATAGGCTTCAGAGCCATCAAACTTAGATATGGCCCTGCTTGCCTCCCTTAACATAGTCAATTATCTCAAATCAAATTTTTGCAATGGTGATTAGCTGAGACTCCAAATATGATAATTCCAAAAAGAAAACAAAACAACTCCCCCTCCAACCAATAAAACAACACTGCATTTGTTTTCCTTCAGAAAGTTGATTGGTATCAATTCCTTTAGATTCTCTTCTACCCCTTGCTGAAGGTAGTAGCAGTTTTAGTAAAACTCACAGGATGATAGGAAAAAAATGGATATTATTTTTCCACAGGCAATCAATATAACCTTGTTTTTATGTAAAATTCAACCTTCAAAAAATGCTAAGAGCTGTCTCAATATACTAAGTGCCTGGCTATTTGAAATTGCAGAATAAGGATGATCTATGATGTCTTTCTAAATCTAAATCCTTTGCAGGAGTTCCCCAGATTACATTATTTTGACCTATTATACAAACATTATTTTCCCAATTAAAAATAATTCCATAGTTTATAAAAGTCAAAACTATTCCTCTGTAAAACACTTAGGATGGGAAAATAATAGTTTATTTGTCTTTAGAAAAGCAAATTAGCAGCTATAATCCCTGCTCTTTATTACAAAATTAAGTGACACTATGCATGTTTTAAATAAATAAGATAAAGTACTTCCTTGGATCAAATATTGAGCACCATTTCTCAATTCTCAGCCCTAAAGTGATAATGTTGCATTTCTAAGAGACACTAAAAAACTTTAATTATTGGAATGTAGCACATTTTTATTAAATCTAGTGTCATATAGGTAAAAAAATTCATATCAGAAACTTTTTCAAAGTTACATCTATTAGCTCCTCTGTGTGTATAATAGTTGAGCTGAACTTTGAAAAACAGCTCCATATCAAAGCTCTTTTTCTTTCACACATTGCAGCCCAATTAGAGACAAGACAGATGAGTGTTAACAAGACAGTTAATTTTAGAAAATATATGCAAAAAAGCCAAATGTTTTTAATTACTTTAATATTTTCCACATGTAGAATTCAATCCTATTGAACATTAAAACAAAGTCTAAAAAGGAAAAACCAAAGCTATCAGCATTCCATATGAGGTTATCAGCTGGACGCAAATTAATATTTATGTTCTTGAGACTTCTTCTATTAGCTACTTGTGGAAAAGTATTTTATTATAATCTTCTCAAGCACAGCTAACATACATGCTATTCTCAGGTGGCAACATAAAGTTCTTAACAGCTGTTTAGGTTACCTTCTGAACCACACCAAGAACCATGAAAAAATATAACTGATATCTCTTTGATCTTTTTAAAAATGACTCTATTTTTGGAACAAAAAAGAGAATAACTGTATTTTATGCTTTTGTTATATCATTTGGTGGGATCCCAAATTGAGAAAAATTTATCCACCTATTTGATCACTCATATTCTCTATAAACTTAGAATATTAGATTTCTTTTACTACTATTGTGAGATATACTAAAAATAAAAAATGAACAAACACTTCTTAGTGATCAATGCCATATTAAAGGAGTATTGATGCAATATACAAAAATTATTCTTCTAAATAAAAAATGATAAGGAAAGTCCCTTGATATTAGGAGATGAAAACATTAAAATGAGTTCTTTACTTCAATTCCTCTAGAAACCATGGTTTTAAAATGCTGTAACTAATGTAGAAATTTTTCATTTTTATTCAAACAGCCCTCAGTGGTATTTCCCTTTTAAACACAGAGGCTATAATCTTTGTAATTTTGTGCCTGAGATAATTAACAGATCAGATTGGAGAATACAAATCTCCTTAAAAATTTAGAATATGGATTAATTGTAAAATTGACAAAAGTTATATAAAATTTACATTTGACATTGTCAATGAAAAGGAGTTTGGTTCAAGAAAAGAAGTTAAAACATACAAATGATCAAGTTTGCTAGGAGCAAAATATCCTCTTCCACAAATTGAAAAAAATCCTATCACATTTATGTTAGGACCTACTTTCAATAATTAGCTTGCTAATGAAGGTTGGGAATATAAAAAATAAACAAAATTTTAAAAAGATAATTTGGATTTCTCCTAATTTAGACTGTATTATAGTTCTAAATTATTATGCAATTTCCTTTTATACGATACCTGTTGTTCTGACTGTGGGCTCTTTCTTACAATCATTAGCATCACTTGGGAACTTGCTAGAAAATAGTTGTCAAGCTGTTCCCAACATCTACTGAATCAGACAGGCTTGGTTGGAGCACAGCATTCTGGCTTTGAACAAGCCACTGAGTCATTTAAATGCCAAATAACATTAGAGAACCAATACCCTAAAGATCAAGAGATGGGCTGGGCATCATAGTACACACCTGTAACTCTAAATACATGGGAGGCTGAGCCAGAAAGATTACAGATTCAAGTTGCCTGTCCAACTGGGTAGAACACTGTCTCAAAATAAAAGACTTTGGGATGTAGCTCAGTGGCAGAGTGTATGCCTAGTATGTGCAAGGCCTTGGTTTCAATTTTTTATCCTTCTCCTACACATACACATACATACAAACAGATCATGACATGAAAAGATTTCTCAATGTCCCACTTAAAAAGCGTGGAAATACAGAAAAAAAATCAGAACTAATTCTCAACCTCCTGCCTTCATATCCTACTTTCCTATTGATTAGATGTTCTTGTACATACAGGATATCCTCAGCCCTAATCTAGGCTTGGGGGGAGTTGAACCTTTAGTTGAAGAAATTGAGGTAGCTGATTCCACACTATACTACCTTATGGCTCTTCCCAGGCTGAAGTATTTTATATTCTGCACTGACATCTTCTACCCATCTTCAGTCATCATCTGGTCCTCTGCCAGTCTTTAAAGGCTCTGGCATCTGGCTAGTCTTGCATACCTCCTGGTCCTTTAATGGAATAACTATATTCAAATACATAGTTTTAGTCCTCCCAGAACTAATTTTATCTTGCCTACATTGACACATATTATCAGTGTGAACTCAATAAAATGTATTGTCACATTTTTCAAAAGGGCATTCTTGATAATGTGAGGGATTTTTTGTTTGTTTGTTTTTGTATTTTTTTGTATTATGTGGGCCTGTTACCTCCTACATGTCAGTACTGGAAATATTCTTCTGAGGAACTAGTTTATATTACCAACTCTAAGTATTGTGTATTGGCTTTTTATATGTACTTTTAAAATAAGATCTAATTTTATAGTCTAAATCTGTTTATAGTAAATCTGTTGAAATTGATAGTGTGAGTCTGTATATTAACCTACCATTGATTAGATCTTATTTTTCTAATTTTTATTTTTACTTATTAAAAAAAATCCCACTTTATTACATTTTTTGTATTACCTTTAGTCTTTTATTTTTTTCAGAATGAAGAAAGTCACAAATTGAAGAACTGAGATAGAAAACAGAACCTGAGAACCTAGGCTGATGGAAGGGAATTAAAGTCCATCAGGAGAATTCAGCAACCTCACTGTAGCAGGCTTTGGAGTCAGACATACCTGTGTTTAAGTTCCATGTCCAGGATTTGCCAACTGAATAATCTTGGACAACTTACTAAATTGGCTCAATTTTCTTCATAGGGAAAGTAAAAATGATACTATCTACGATGCAGGGTTATTATTAAAATTATAAGTAATGGGGATGGGGATTTAGCTCCGTGGTTCTGCTGCCTGCCTAGCAAGTGCAAGGACACAAGTTCGATCACCAGTCTCCCCCCAAAATTATAAGTAATGGATGAAAAAATTGGTAACAATGCTTACAGAATAGGTAGTCATAAAAATTAGGCCGTTATAATCAGTCTCCATGTAGACAATCCATTTAAGAGTTCCCACATGCAAGTTCCTTGTCCTTCTCTAAGGAAGTGTAAAAGTCAGTGCATATAACTTGGGACACTGGCATCCACCAGAACAGTTTTGCCTCCAACATCCATGATTCTTAACTCCAGCATCTATCTTCAATCTTTCCATCACTAAATATAAGCTTGGAATACTGAGATTCTCAGCTTACATAAAGCTTTTCTACTCTTCAATGTTTCTGCCTCTTCCTGTCTTCATTTTCTTCCCTATTCAGACTAGACCCACAATCAAGCACTTCCATTCTCTCACTTGCCAACTATCTTTCCCAGCCTCATTTCCCCCAGTGTTTCTGTTGCATACAACCAGACAGTCCCATCCTAGATTAATCAGTAATAACCTGCTTTTCCCATTTGTTAAAGGAATGTGCCCAGTGTAGGGGGAGATCTTACTCTCGATCTTGGATTTTGCACTTCAGACTCACTCTCAGAAGTTCTTTAACTTACTCATAGTTCATTTTGTATCTCACTTACTACAAAATTCCATTTTTTGCCAGGGTCCTACCCAATCCTCTCACTCTTAGTAGGCAGTCTTGCCTCCTACTCAGGAATTAAGTTTGCAACTTCTCACACCTTGACACACAGTCACACTAATACATCTTAGGCTCAAAGAATAATGTTTCTCTTTTGCCCACGGCCAACAGCTCCATCTGGCCCTGGACATCTTTTCCTACATTTTCACGGAGACTCTTTCAGTCATTAAATGCTGTCTTTTTAACATACTGTTCTTTCAGCTGCTTCCTCTCCCAGTTTCTCAATCCACACTTATTAAAAACATTTACTTATCTCTCCTATTCAGAAAAACAACCCTTCTAAACTGGCAATTAATAATTAGGAAAATGTGATGTAAAGTTCAAAACATTTTCAATTAAAATCATAAATTTTGGGTTTTCTTTGCCTTGGTCCAGCTTGAACCATATTAGACATGATCTTACACTGGAACAAGATTAATAACATCCCACTCCATGTTTTATAGTAACCCCCTCTTCTTCCCAGATCCATGATGACATAAGGGCATATATTATACAAGTTGAGCCAATCTGAGTCACTGTTTTGTACAGAAAAGGCCTACTTTACTCCAGTCTAGTCTTGAAATAAGAGACACTTATATGTATATAATTCAGTTGCTTCTGTATAGCTATCTTTATCAAATCAACTGAAAGGTGAAAAAAGAATGGAAGACAGACATGCAGAGAGAAAAAGAGACCTAATATGCTTTTTTAATAGATTTTCATTTTCCCTTGCAAGGGACCATGTTTGTGACTGACCATCCTTGCTTCTGTTTGACATTCTGAAATCAAGATTGCCTTAAGATAGTCCTAGTTATTATTATACTTAATCAAGATTTAAGATACTTTTTAGCGAAAGGAACAAGGACTTCGCACATCACCCCAACCATGTCTTCCCTTCTGAAGTGTCAGGCATCCATTGAGCCAATAGATGAGGCTGGTCTGAGATTGTCACATAGGTAACATCTAAGAGTGGCAGCAAAAGTGAAAATGTAAGGAGATATAAGGTGAACAAACAGCTTGAAGGGCCATTCAAGAGGCTGTGGGGAGAACAAATAAAAAGAAAGTCTAAATCCCAAATGCACAGGCTGTAAAGAGCCCAGTAAGTTCTTGCCAGTTTTATACCACAAAAAAAAAAGTAATATAACAAATTCTCCTTCCTTCTATGTGCATGTGAGAAACTTTGCCAGAAAATGCCAGTTACATCCAGGTTTAAAACAGGTCATTTTTCAAGATATATACATATATTTTATCCTAGTTTAGGATCCTTCTCATTTGAAATTAAGTGAAATAAAGTGTTATAAAATAAAAATCAACTTTAAAAACACATATGCACTTAAGAATTTTTAAAAAGGAGATCAATATGTAACTACAGAAAAATAAAACTAGAAAAAATCAAACTAGAGCAGTAGCAAAAATCTTCTTTCCAAGTCTCTTCCTAACATAAATATTTCTCTCAGGAAAATCTTAAACTAAAAGTGTCAATATTCATCCACTATTCAATAGTTAGTTGTTACCTACTGTGGTACATGTACCCACTGAAAATAACACCTTAAGACAACAATGAAACTATGAATAACTCAATTTTTATCCTCTAAAACAGTCAATACATAATTTAGAAACAAGTTTAATTTACTCAAAGCCATGCTGCTTCCCAAGATATCAAAAAACAAGAAGTGTGGACACCAGACAGTGCAAAATCTGAGAAAAGGCTTTGTAAATGTAAATGAAAACCTTTACTTGTTCAAATAATGATATAAGGTTCCTGGAGAAAATAACTGATGGCTCTCCTTATAAAAATACCACCTCTATATTTAATCTAGCAGTAGTAATGCGACCATATTCCCTATTTAACATTATTATACATTACAGGACTATAATAGGTAGAATACAATTTTATAATCAGGTTGGTGACAATGCAAACCAAGTTAGTGGTAAGTGAGCAATCATCATATTTCACTGTAGCAGTGTATTTACACAGGGCTAAAAGGAACAGTACTGGCCAAAGGGCTCAGCTGAGGACAAGAAGTGGATTCTACCTTCCTCGTACTCCTGGAGGGAACAGCCCTCATTAAACCACATGGCAGAGCATCAGCATTCACTCTCTTGCCATTGGCTGGCTGGCTGGTGTCCTGGGCTGGGTTCCCTACAGAAGTTAGGGGGGGTCCTGGTGCCTCCACTGAGTACTTTCTCCTCCCTCCCTCCTTGGCCATCAATCTCTAGTCCCACAGAGTCCCACATAGTCTATTCATGCTCATCATTACGGGGGTTTCTTCATTTCATCTCAAAAGCTGTCGGGGACAATGGCAGAAACAGCACATTCTCTGGTTTTTACATCAATTTATAAATCCAAAAGATATACTTATGGACATTTACATACATATACACCTACATAATAATGCATAATGTATATATATATAAATACATATACATACTTAGCTTACATAACTAAGAAAAATAATACTTGTGCAAAAGAAGATACAATTTATTTTAAGTGCTATGATCAATACCTCAGATAGTTCTTCTTAAGCTTTACATTCTTCAGTTTCCCCTGCATGGCCTTAAAATCACAACTGTTGGAGTCCATCCCCAAGGTTTCTCATTAAGCAGGACTAGGATAAGAATATGCATTTGTAGCAGGTTCCCATGGATCACTGACGTGCTTGGCCTGAGCACTCCACTGAAACTTTGGGCTTTGAATGCTAGCATCAATTATTCCTATTTTTCTAGTGTGCAGGTTTGCTGGACCTTTGGAGAAGGTTCTTTTAGGAGAGTCAAACATGCCATGAGTCAGAAAAGCTGTGATAATTAGGAAGCAAGATCGCTTATGTAGCTACAAGGATAGAACCTTAAATTGACCTTACACGATGGCAGCTTCCAGGACACATAGAGAAAAGCTACGGTGACAGCACAGGAACAACAAGCAAATTATCACCCGATGGTGATATTTTCTATTAACTGTGGCCAAAATGGAAGGGCAACCAAGAGGTTAGGTAAGACTTTTTCTCTCGCATTAAGAATAAACATTATCTTAATAAATTAAAGGTACTAGGAGAATAATATGGAGCTCGAAATTTAACTAAAACACTAAAAACCCGAGGAAATACTGAATTGGGATCTAACAGCATAGGTTCTGTTTGAGTCAGTATTACAGGTGGCTGCTATAACATTCCCATTGGCTCAAGACTCTAATTTTTTCAGGTCTATCATTAGAGAAAAGACAGACTCAGCAACATCAGATCTCACATTAGGTAACACAAGCAAACCCTTTTCTGTGAGAAAAGCAAGAACAGGGCAAATATAATTTTATTTTATAAAGCTAATTAGATCATTTCTTCTTTCTTTTATATCATTACCTCAGTATTTCCTTCCTCTTACTTTCAAAAGTTGTTAGCTTCTCTACAAAACTCTAATAGTTCATTAAGGATGATACAGGTACATAGCACAACCTGCTATATTTAATTATACTGCAATCTTCTTAGAGTTAAAAAACTATGCATTATTCAAATTGATGTCAATTATTTTGAAATGAAGCAAAATGCTGCTTAGCTATGAATAATATATATGTATATTATGTTTTTCCACCCATCCAAAAGTCCCAATTTTATGATTTAAAAGTCATCAATGCTTTTTTCCTCTAGAGATGAAACTATAACTTAGAACATCTGCACACATTTTAAGAAAGTTCTATAAAATGTCAACTACCATACTTGGGAAATAACATTGGAACATGTTCCATTTAAAATGTGATTTAAGGGTCAGGGATTTAGCTCAGTGGTTCCGCCTCCTGCCTTGAAAGCACAAGGTCTCAAGTTTGATCCCCGGTACCAAAAAAAAAAGAAGACTAGAATGTGATTTAAGATTTTTATATTAACATCTCACTTGCATTAGGAGCCTTCAGCTGGCATGTATGAAATCTGAGTAACCTGAGGTCACCATGCTTTGAGGAAGTGTAGAGGCTACATGTACACAAGATGGCTGACACTGTCTGCTGAGTACAATCTTTTGTTTATCCTAGCCCAGAGACAGATGTGAAGACTAAGAATTTTCCAGAGGATTTTTGGTCCTAGCCTTTGAAGTCACCCCTGTAATCAGATATCTCCCTAGCTGAGGTCTCAGATATCATGAGGCAGAGATAAGATATCCTACAGTGCTCTACCTCATTTCCTGAACCCCAGAATTCAGAAGTATAATAAAATGATCTTCGATTTGTATTAATATGATTGAGCTGGCTTGTTAACAGGAATAGATAACTAAGCCTGATAGGAGGAAAGTTATGCCTGGATTAGACTTGATACAGAGCAATTTGAAAATAAATGTAAGCATCTAAAAAGAATTAAAAATCAGGAAATATTTTTGAAGTTAATATAGAGAAATATTAATTCTTTGTACTAATTCTAAAAAGCACAATAAATTTCCTTTAAAATGTTCATATTTCTACAAGCATTAGGATTACAAAACAGAGATGAGCTTTTTTCTTAGAAAGCAAGTATCTGTCCTCTTAAATAGTATTAAAAATAAGTGTTTTCAATCAAAATATTTTTATACTATAAAGAATAAAAGCAGATATAATAGATGATGAATTCATCACTACAAAGAAATATTTTGTCTGCCAAGAATCAAAGTAAGAATTATTAGAGAGAACTGTATGTGTAATCCCCAATGCTGATTACTCCTATATAATTCCCCTCCTTGTGCATGTAGGTGGGACCTGTGCATATATGATATCATCCCCAGAATTATTTCATGTTGTATGACAGAGTTGACCTTAAAATAGATTATTTGATAAATCTAATGTAATCATATCAGCCCTTTAAAAACAGTTTTCTCCTAGTGGTAGCAGAACAGGAAGTCAGATATAAAGTGTACAGTTGCTGCTGCTGATTTTCTTAATGAGGAAGGTAGTATGATATCTGGACACTCTCTAGGAGCAGCAGGTGACCCCTGGTTAATAACCAGCAAAGGTACAGGACCTCAGATCTGCCCTTGTACTGAATTCTGCTAGCAGAGCATCCCAGAGACACAGCCTGGTTGGGACCATAATTTTGGCCTTGAAAAATCCTACTCAGAGAGTGCAGTTCAGTGTCCCCACAGTGCTGACTTCCAGAGCTAGAGCTAAGAAAACCAGCCTTGTCTTTAAGAAGCTAAGTTTGTGGTAATTTGTTATGCAACAGTATTAATCAAATATTCTAGCCTTTGACTCTAATTTCATCAGTTCCATATAAAAATGAGATTTAAAGTTTTAATTCTGTGCTTCAACTAGCTGCATTTTCTTTTTAATCTTAACTAATGTAAAAATCAGTTAATCTTTAGTTTCTGACAAAAAAAATTACAGTACTCAGATATCCTCCCCTATCTTGCAACATAATTCTTTGTAACTAAGAATTTTATGTTCAAAACAGAAGAGGACTGTAACTTCTTAAATGGCCGTATCATTTAAAAACTACAAGTTCCAGAGTATTTTGTTTTATCGTATTTTTTCAGATCTGTCTTTCCCAGAGGAGTATTTATTTCATTTTTAAGGGCATAAAAAAAGAGAAGAAAACAAAACGAATGTGCACATAACTTTCACCTACATTTAAAAGTGAACATTCTGCTACAAATGCTTTATGTGTGGATCAGAATCATTCTTTACTTCTGAAACAAAGTAAGTTGCAGAAAACTGTATACTACACTAAGCTTGTTCAAAGAATGTTCTCTTCATAACCACAATATCTGTACCAAACCAAAAAGTTGACAAGAATCCTGCTTCACATGATATTTTAAATTTTTTCCACATATCCTAATTTCTCTAACATGTCTTTTCTAACTAGCCCCCCCCCCCCACACACACCTTACTCCATTGTATTTTCATATGTTGCTTTTGGTTAAAATTTTCAGACTCTAAATCTAGAACAGTCTGTCAAGGTTTTTTTGTTTGTCTACTGGTATAACTTTTTGAAGAGTCCAGTCCAAGTGGCTCAAAGAATGTTCTATACTCCAAATTTAACCAATCATTCATTTATACTGTCATTAAATTTGTTTTTCTATCCCTGGTATTTCTGTAAATTAAAAATTGTATTTCTATTTTCATTTGATCTAAGTTCAAGTTAAACAATTTGGACAAATCCTTTCATAGAGGCACACAGCAGGAAGTACATGTTGGGGTCAGGGCATCCAGCACTGGTAATGTGATCTTTGATAACAGACATGGGTACCATAAGAAAGGTGCATTTTGTCCAATAAAAGTACTCAAAACTTTCTAGCATAATCTTTGGAAATATCACATTCTCCAAAAATGTCTCCAAATGGTTTTATTAGTCACTGATGATTCTTGATTGATTCAATTACTACTTTAGGATTTAAACCTTGTAAATCCTATAATTCCTCCTAAATTTTTCAGCACAGACTGCTGAATATTTTCCTTTATTTTTTGATCATCTATTTTTTAAACAACCCCTTCCCCTTAATACCATTATGGCTTTATATTGAACTGAACTGAATTATATTGTATTGTACTATATTGTATTTTTGAGACAGGGTCTTACCATGTAGTACAGGCTGGCCTTAAAGTCAGTATATAGCCCAGGCAGGCCTCAAACCTCTGTGAATTATCCTGCCTCAGCCTCCCAGGTGCTGAGATTACAGGTGTGCACCACCATGTCTGGTTTATGGTCTCATTTTAAAAGAAGACTAATTTTATATAATAAAATTCATGCACTTCAATGGTAAACTTTGAGTTACGATAAATAGCTGGTACATTGTATACAGCATTAATCTGCTGATTTTTTCACCAGCTGATTGACATTTGGGTTGTTTCTAGTTTGGGGTGATAATGAATGAAACTGCTACAATACCTACCTGTATTTGTGTGAAAATAGGCTTCACCAGTTATTGGTAAATACTTAAGAATGAAATTACTAAGTAAACACATGTTTAACTTAAGAAAATGTCAAGCTTTTCCAAAACGATTGTACCATTCTGAATTCTCAATTGCTCAGCAATGTATAAGAGGTCCAGTTGTTCTATCCCAGTGATGGTGAGCCTTTTAGAGACAAGTGCCCAAACTGCAACTGAAAACTCACTTACTTATACCAAACTGTCAACACTGAAATAAAAACCGAACACTAAGGTGTTAGTTTAGAAAAAACAACTCATACATTAACATCTTTTTTTTTTTTGCAAAAAAAAAAATCCCAACACGTGTAACATAGGTTGACATCACCAATGTTCTATATACATTTGCTAACTCTTGTTATTTTTAGTCTTTTGAGTCTTACCTATTTCAATGGCATACAGGTTAAATTGTAGTTTTCATTTTTCTCTGATGACTTTAGATATGTGTACTTTTTCAGGTACTAATGGGCTACTCATATATATTTTTTGGTGAAATGTCTATATATTTTACTCATCTTTTCAACTGGGAAACTTCTTACATTAAACTGTAAAAGTTGTTTGTATATGTTGGTTACTAGTCCTTTACCAAATATACATTTTACAACTATTTCTTCTAGTCTGCAACTTCTCATTCATCCTTTTATTATTATTTTATGGTTCAGATATTGTATGTATGAAATATCTGCTTAATGTAAAATTGCAAAGAAAATTTTCTCCAATGCTTTCCTCTAGAAATTTTATAGGTGTGTGGCCCATTTCAAATAAGTTTTTTTATAGAGGGATTTTGCTTGTTTTTAGCTTGTTTAATCTATTTTTCTATTCCAATACAAACACCATAGTGTTTTTATTTAAATAGCTTTACTGGAAGTCTTGAAATCACATTTTGTAAGTACTCTGTTTTTTCATTTCTTTTGTTTTTTGTCCAAAAAAGCTTCACTATTCTAGAGTCCTTATATTCCATTTATATTTATTTATTATAGAGTCTTTCTATATTCCCTATATTATATTGCTTATATTTTACAAGACTGAAAACAGGCTTATTGTTTTTTATGAAAAAAGTTTCCTTAGTTTTCTTGGGATTTCATTGAATATATAACAAATTTGAGGATACATTTTAACAGGGTTTTTTTAATATACAAAAATTGTATTTCTTATTTATTTAGGGCAGTATTTTCATTTCTTTCAGCAATGGTGTATAAATTGCAATATACAAATGTTTCACATATTTTGCCAAGTTTATTCCTAAGAATTTCATGTTTTTTGACATTATTAGTGGTATCATATACCACTATGTACAAAGCTACTGTATCAGTTAGGGTTCACTAGAGGAACAGACTTAATATTATAATTAATAAAATATAATATGTATATATAGGTATATTTTTACAAGGTAGGCTTACAGCAGTTCCTTGTAGAGTCAGGGTGGAAGAATGCAAAAGGGCCCTCTGTGCACTGGAGACCTGAAGGATCCAGTCAAAAGCTGAAGACCTGGAACTAACTGCAGAGTCCCATGCAAGCCCTTATCAGAAAGCTGAGAAGTCTGCACTGGAAGCCTGGAGACAGATGTGCAAAGGCAATGGCGAAAAGTGCAGCTCCTCCAAAGAAGCAAAAAGAGAGTCTTCTTTCTTCTTTCCCTTTTTATTCCACCCAGGCCACAAGCCTATTGGTTGGTGACACCCAAACCCAGCACAGGTCTTCTATCTTCAGGAAGTCTATCATCCAACACGCCTAGAACTGTGCTAACTAATCTACTAGGTATTTCTTATTGAAGTTGACATCACAATTAAATATCACAGCTACTTATTCAATGTTTTTTAATTTTACAATATGCACACTCTGTTACAGTCTTTTTGTTGTTTTTATGTTCAAATTTTCACTCATGCAAATGCAAGTGCTTTCCAGATGGCTCCTGTTACCTAAATGTGGAAATTAATTGGTTTTATATTGAAAATATCTCTGAGTCACATCAGACATATTTTTCCAATATGCTGTCCTCACAGTAAAGCTTATTCAGGCTTGTGCAGATGAATATCTAAATACTAATATTAAACTTTAAGGTAAAAATAATCCCTGTATCAAACCTTAAGGTAAATATAATCTGTAGAATTAGACTAAAACAGACTTTGACCAAACCAAATATGTTCTTAAGTTTCTGTACAAATTCCTTAATCTAGAATAGCCTCTAAAGAGAAATTAGGCAAGAATCTTTATTTTCTCTTTTTGTGAAGGAAAAGAACAAAACAATAAATTAATGAGGCAGGCAACTTTAGCACATAAACTTTATTAAACAGAATACACTATGCATGCTTTTCCCAATGTATCTGCCAGTCTTTGTTTATATCATAGATAAAGGGTACTTAGGCTAGAAGTTCTAATGTACCATTCTTTAAACATATTTTAAAATAATATTTAAGAAAATGACCCAGTTTCTACATAATTATTGCACTGACATATCTTTGTTGTTGTTTTTAAGATGTTTACATAAGCTCAGCTAATTCAAAATACAGTCACCACCTGTGCACCAGTGTGCCTGACTGCAGCAGCTTAAAGCATTACTTACAATGAAAATACATAAATATGAAGTAACTCTTGTTTAATAATAATATACTGTATTTTTAACTTAATAGTGCACATCTTGTCAGACACATGAATTATATAATCATGTTAAAAGCAAAAAGAACTGGTTCATTAAAAAATCATTGGTCTATCAATGGTTTCCTACTGTCTTAGTTACTTTCTTGAAGCTGGAACACAATACCCAGCACTTACAACTTAATGGAAAAAAAGTTTATTTTGGCTCCCAGGTCACAGTGGTTTTAGTCCATAGAAACTTGGCTCCAAAGCAAGGTGGCAAGGCACAGGAGAATCAGCTCATGGCATGGGAGCAGGAGGGAGAGGCAGAGGTCAAGAGAGGAAGGAGGGAGACAAGATATACCCTTCCATGTCATGTCGGCGTCATTCCTCATGATTTAATTACCTGACAAAAGCCCCAACTGTGAATGCATGAGGCTTTTGGTAGATAACTGGATATAAACAAAACATCCACCCAGCACCAGAATATCAGGGTACTAAGAATGTCTGGAGAAAATCATAGCTAGAGTAAAACTATACTGTTTCTCCTCAGACCACAAGCTATCTTTCCAGCAACCCCAGACTCCACCTTCTTGTGAATTCTATATAAATAGTTCCTTGAAGTGATATTGTCTCCAAGAATCAAGTCAGCTTGCTAAACCCAGTCCTTCCTCCTTGCACCACTGCTTGTTGGGGGCCATGGAGAGATTTATAGACAAGAAGAAAAGGTAGAATCTTCCCCACTTTTCATCAAGTTGTACCTTGGTACACATGAAAATTTAAAACCTTTTTTTACCCTGAAAACTACAGTATCCTCCAAAATATAATTTTCTGCATGGAAAGAGGATGGTGAGTTATGGGTAAATCAATAGGCTTTTGGGAAACAAAGCATCTCATTTCAAATAAAGGCTGAAAAGAACATGCTAGTGCAATCTATTCCTCCTTGACAAAAAGGGAAAGATAATCAGCTTTGATGGAACTGAAGAGGGCATGAGGCCAAGTAATTCACCTGAAGATCTCAGAGCTTAAAAGGCCACAGAGCTCAAGTACAACCCAATCATGTTAAGATGGAGTTTTAGCCATAAAGTATCACCTAAGAACTCAAAAATGAGCATACATTTCAGCTAAGCCACAAGCAATTGTGTATTTAACTTAAATTTAAGTGATACAATTATATTCAGTTTGAAAGGAAAGAACTCCAAATTGTATGTGGTTGAAATTTTCATTTGGATTTCTCATGACTACTGTATAATCTGAATTCAGTAAATTCAAAGAGTGAGTCTACTAATGAGCACATCACAGACTTCTGCCCTATAGTTTTCTACTGAACTAATCATCTCTCACATTGGTGTTTACTAACAACAGATAAAATCCTAAATGGATCTAGATTGCTGTAAGTAACCTAAGTCCAGCTGTGGCAAAAATTAACAACGAAAAAATACAAATAAAGCTAATATCATTAATTCATACTTTATAAAAGGAACAGTTTTTTGCTAATATAATGTAATCCAAATTTATTTTCATTTTAATCACCAACATTGGTTAAAAGATGAAAGAGCACAGGTTTCTGCAATATTACCAGTCAAAAATTTCATTTTCATTTATTTTATTAGTACATGTTTGCAGTACAAAATGTTTACACTCCGTGTGTGAAGTTAGAACATGTACACTACACATCTTAACTCCCCTTTTCATCTCCTTTTCTACTTTTCCCTCCCCTCACCCTCCAAATCTTTCATATTTAAGAAAGATCTATCAACCTATTTCCTATTATCTAACTTTTATTTTACTCTTTATATAGTATTTATTTTGGGTTTCTCAAATAAAAGAATCCTTGTGATGGGCCGGGGATTGAGCTCAGAGGCGCCATGCCTGCCTGGCAAGCACAAAGTCCTGAGTTCGAGCCCCAATACCAAAAAAAAAAAAAAAAAAAAAGAAAGAAAGAAAAAAACCCTGTGATAGTTAAGCTTGTATGTCTGACTTATTTCACTTAAAATTACGGTTTTAAGGTACTTCCATTTTCCCACAAATGACTCAAGTTTTTATTTATGCCAGAGTAGTATCTCATTTTGTGTAAACATCACATTTTCTTTATGCATTCATCTGTTGATGGACATAGAGGCTGCTTCTGAGATTTAGCTATTATGAACTTTGCTGTTATGAATATGGCTATGCATGTATGACTGTAATTTGTTGGGGTTTTTTTAACAGTAGGAAGAATTTATTGAGAGAAAGAGAGTTGCTGTCTAAGACAGACAGGAGGGGGTTCAGAAAGTGGATAGCCCACCAACCCCACTTCTCAAGGGTGTTTTATTGAGCAAAGCCATGAGGTGAGGTGGGATCAAGACAGGACCAAACTATAGTCAACTAATAACATTAAAAGTGTAGCTGCTTAGGTAATATTGATCCAATGGGAATCAAAATGTGGGACAAAACTATGCTCAGCCAATAAGATTACGACAAGTATAATTAGGTAATATTGATTAAACAGAGATCAAATAGAGAATCATGTCATGTAGCAAGCATGCATGGAATGAACAAGGATTTCTGAGAAGGAGTGGCCTTGGGAGATTTTGATCCCCACCAAGGTGACTGATGCCTATTTAGAATATCGGTCACTGCTATTCATCCCTAGAGAAGTTTGTGAGTGTAGTTGTTCCTCTTTTCCTTGAAGCCTGGACTTCAGTGAATGAGCCTCAGGCCACAGTTGTCTCTGTGCTGATGGCCCTGCCTTGCCTAACTGCCTTATAATATTTTCTAACTAGCTAAGCTGTCTGCATTATTCCCTCCCCTGAAGAAATATCTCTAACTGTGGTCAGAGGAGAAGGTGTAGTTTTCATCTAAGTGCTTCAAGCTAAGAAGGATCTATGCAGGGGAGACCACAGTCAGAGGCCCTTTCTAGAGAGCTAATCTAATGGGCCTCAGATAGAAGTCATGTTGTAGTTTACCAGTTATGAAATTTTTACAAGGTCGATCTGGTGGGTCCTGGTAAAAGGAGTCTAGCACTGGAGACCTCTGCAGTAGGTTCCAGTCTCCCACTCATTGTAAGACACAAGGCTGAAGAAAGACTCAAAGACAGAATTAAGAAGAAAAGTGGGCAGCCAGGATGGCCAATGCTGCTTATTCAGCAAAAGGCACTGGTCAGTCCAAGTCACTCATTTTTATTAGTAATCAATTGGGGTAAAGGTGAGCTACTTAGAAGGATGGGACTGCATGTGAGGATGTGCAGTCCTGCAGTTTCTGTGGAAACTAATGTAGGCAAGGCTTGTAAAGGAAAAAAGGCAAAGCACTCTCGAATTAGG
Source organism: Heterocephalus glaber (assembly GCF_053883595.1). Classification (NCBI taxonomy): domain Eukaryota; kingdom Metazoa; phylum Chordata; class Mammalia; order Rodentia; family Bathyergidae; genus Heterocephalus; species Heterocephalus glaber. Next base: position 20,067,299 of record NW_028258153.1, read on the forward strand.
AACAGAATAGACAAAATATATGGTTGTCTCGAATTAGGAACAGAATAGACAAAATATATGGTTGTAATATGAATATTGTCCTTCTAGTTAAGAAGGTTTTAATTGTGGAAATGGAATTTGGGTGGGAGCTACTCCGACCTCAGCTACTATGTTATTTCAGATTGAGCCCCATAGCTTCATAGGCCATTTCTCTGGTCTCAGCTATGGCTGTTAGCAGGAAGGTCATGATAATCTTCGCACTACCATGATGCCCATGAGGTACTTCCATAAGTCATGTAGCTTCAGCCAGACTCACTTCTTAAAATAAGCCAAATGAAGGATTTAACTCTTTACAGCCTGCACTCCTTATAGCTTGCTTTGGACACAATTGATGTTGCAGTCCCCTGCAAGCACATTTGTCCTTGATTCCATTTACATGATCACTCAGAGTTTGGAAGTGTCATTCTGGAAGCTTGGTTTTGAAATCCCCCAGTCACAGAGGAGAGAATTGCTTTGGACTAAACACTGTTGAAAAATATGTTATTTCTCCTCTCCAGTGACTCCTTTCACTGAGGTATGATGGCAGGAGCTCCTCCATGGGGGTGACAGTTTGGCCAGAGGGAGAAGGCAGGGAAAGGGGCCTGGACCAGTTGGTAAGATGGGTCTGAGCTCTGAGACCCCTGCCTCACAACACAGTCTAAATTCCAGTGGCCACCTTGGCAATCAGGGCATAGCTTAAGGGGCCTCTTCTGGCAGTCCCTATTAAGGTGGTCTTGCTTTTCTCAGTGGTAGCAGGTAAGGTTAACAGTTGTTGAGCTCTTTTGGGGGCCTGAAGAAACAGACTTAAGGTCTATTCCTTTTAAGGCTGCAATTAAAAACGCCACTTCCTTTTGGTATCTTTGTTTTCTCTGCTTGGATTCTTTCTGGTCATGACTGTAAAATACTGAGGAGGCAATTTTTACTAAAGTATCAAGTGAGCTATCTAAAGCAAAAGCTATCTTTTGTAACCTTTTCCTAATATGTAGGGCTAACTGTGTAATAAACTTGTCTTTAAGAACAATCTGTCCTCTATCCAGTCAAGAGCTAGGGATGTATGTTTTATCAAAGCCTCTCATAAATGATCTAAGAAGGCAGAGGGATTGTCATCTTTCCCCTGATAGTTGACAATTTAAAATAACTGAAGGGCTTAGTTCTTGTCTTTCTTAAACCTTCAAGAATACATGCCTGAAAGTGTCTTCTATTCCAATCTCCCATTTGGTTGGCAGGCTAGTGGGGGTCTTGTATGGGGACTGCTTGGTCTCCAGCAGGAACTAGCTGTTCCCCTGGCTGCCTGTCTTCTCACCTTTGAAAATTAAGATAATATTCATCTCCAAGTGTATAGCAGCTTGTAATACTGCTCGACTCTAACTAGAAGTCAATGTTTGATTTAAGAGTAACATTATCTATTCTAAAATTAATTCCCAATGAGTTGGAGAAAAGCTTAGTTGGAGTTTCTAACTTACTGGCAGAGAGAAAAAAGTCCAAATAAAAGCCTAAGCTGTCTAAACCTCTCCCCCAAAATCATCACATAGTATTTTACAAGTTTATAGTAAAAGATTCAAAGTACACAACTTATTAGTGAAAGTATTTTCCTCCCCTGCACACATAAATGATGAAATCCAGACCCAGGAGGGGACAGAGAGAGACAGTTGGGGTTGTCCATTAAACTAAATGAGTTCCTCATCTAAGATGACTTTCTTGTCTCTGGTGTTAACAAAACGCTCATTTTCTGTGGGCTCAAATTAAAGGTCCTTAGTTGGAAAGGCTGGAGCAGTTTTGAGAGCCTTCCTTTCTCTAACTTTACATGCCTCTATAAGGAAAGTGTAAAGGGGCAGGGAAAGATCAGAAATTAGACCAGAAAAATGAGTTTTTTCTTCTCATGGTCACAGTAAGTTATTAAGACAACATCCTGCCAAGTTGTCACTCTCAGCCTGGAAAGGCAAGAATGGGCCAAGATTGCCTCTTCACCAGTGGAAAATCAGACAGAAAGGAAACTGAGGCAGAACAGGCTCAACATTTTCTCTAGAGTACAGAAAAAGATTGGGCCAGACCATCCCAGTGAAACTTCTCCAAGTATTAAGAATGGCCATCGACCTATCATCATTTAACTGGTGGATGGGGGGGGGGGTCCCATGATTTATTAATAGGCATGTATATTTCTTGAATGTAAACTAGATTGCATAAAAAACCCATTTTACAGAATTATTTTTATCAAAGTCCACTAGGGAGTGCTCTAATGCTACTTTTTTCCTAGCACCATTGTTTAACAAAACAAACAAAAAAGCTAGTAAATTCAGCAACTTCAGCAACTAGGTCCAAATGCAAAATATAGAAAACAAAATCTAATTTTAACAAAAGGTAATAAATAGAGGAGAAACTCAAGGCATACACAGTTGGAAGACATAAGATGTAAAATTTAAGACAATACCTAAACAAGCCACAGTCCAGAGTCTATGAAACAAAAGTCAGAATCTGTGAGATAGGGCAGGGATTTAGCTCAGTGGCACTGTGCATGCCTCAAAAGTGCAAGGTCCTGAGTTCAATCCCCAGTACCAAAAAAAATAAAAAAGAATCTATGAATCAAAACAATCTATGAAACAAAATCTATGAAACAAAAACAAACTCTTACCTCCATCCAATTATCTTGGTGGGACCTCCAAATGATAAAGGGCATATGATATATAGACTTCCAAATTATATAAGGGAAATATAACTCCCAACCTGCTAGATGTCTGAAACACTGTGTTTGTGTTCTGTAAAATCAAAGAATGAATTCTAGGAACAATGGAGGTTAAGAGTAGGAAGAATTTATTGAGAGAAAGATAGCTTCTCTCTAAGACAGAAGGGGATCCAGACAGTAGGTAGCCCCTGCAATTTGATGTCTTTTAACTCTTTTTTGGGGGGGGGGGTGGTACTGGGAATTGAGCTCAGGACCTTGTGCTTGCAAGGCAGGTGCAGTGGTGTTTTAACTCTTTTGGGAAAACACCTAGAAGGGGAATAGCTGAATCAAAAGGAATTTCTATATTTAGTTTTTTTGAGGAATCTCCATAATGATTTCCATATTGGTTGTACTAGTTTACATTCCCACCAACAATGCTGAAGGATTCCTTTCTCCATGCCAGACTGCCTGCATTTGTTATTATTTGATTTCTTGATAATAGTCATCCTTTCTGGGGTAAGACAGAATCTCAGTGTTGTTTCAAGTTGCATTTTTTTAATGGCCAGTGATGTTGAATATTTTCTCATGTATTTATTGGCCCTTTTTCTTCTTCCTCTGTAAGTGTCTATTTCACTTGCCCATTTTTTGATTGGGTCTTTTATTTTGGGGTGTCTAATAGTTTTAGATCTTTTATATATTCTAGATATGAATCCGCTGTTAGAGGAATAGCTAGCAAAAAACTTTTTCCCCTTTTGTAGTTTGTCTTTTTATTACGTTGAGTTTTGGTTTTGTTTGGGGTTTTTTTTTCATTATTTTATGGTTGTACAGAAGCTTTTTGATATGATCCCATTTGCTGATTCTTAGTACTATTTCCTGTGGAGACAGGATTCTGTTCAGAAAGTCCCTGCCTATTCCTATGACTGCAGGAGTTTTATCTATTTTAATCTTCCAGCAAGTTAAGTGTTTCTGTTTTAACATTTTGTTCTCTGAACCATTTCGATTTCAGTTTAGTACATGGTAAGAGATATGGGTCTAGATAGTAAACAGTCAATTTTCTAAATGTAGATAGTCAATTTTCCCAAAAGCATTCATTAAGGCTATCTTTCCTCTAATGCATATTTATGGCCCCTTTGTCAAAGATCAAATAGTTGAATGTGCTTAGGGTTATTTTTGCATCCTCTATTCTGTTTCATTGACCCTGATGTCTGTTTTTGTGTTGGTACCATGCTGTTTTTATCATTGTAGCCTTGTAATATAATTTCAAGCCAGGATTGTGATGCCTACCACTTTGCTGTTGTTATCCAATATTGCTTTTGCTATTCTGGGTTTCTTCTGGTTCCATATGAATTTTAGGATGATTTTTTCCAGTTCTCTCAAAAATGCTGTTGCTATTTTGATTGGGACTGTGTTAAATTTGCATATCAGATTTGGAAGTATGACCATTTTAAATATATTAGTTCCCCTATCTAGGAACAGAGGATGTCTTTCTGATGTCCTCTTTGATTTCCTTTTTCGGAGTACTCTAGTTTTTGTTGTAGAGGTCTCCTGCTTCCTTACACTAATTCCTAAGTATTTAATTATTGTTGATACTATTATGAATATTATTTTTTCCTAATTTATTTCTCATTGAGTTCATTAATGGTGTACAGGAACACTACTAGTTTTTGCATTTTTATTTTACATCCTGCTACATTACTGAATTTGGCTATTAGTTCTACAAGTTTTTTGATATTTTTTTAGTTCCTGTATGTAGATCATGCCATTTGCTAATAGTGATACTTTGACTACTTCCTTTCTTATATTAATCCCATTTATTTCTTTCTCTTATCTAACTGCTCTGGCTAATGTTTCAAAGACTACATTGAGTAGGAGTAGTGATAGTACATATCCTGTCTTGTTCCAGATTTTAGAGGGAAAGCTTTCAGTCAGTCCACATTAAATATGATGTCGGTGGTAGGTTTCTCATAAATGGCTTGTACAGATTGAGATGAAGAGGTCTTTCTGCACCTATTTTTTGCAGTGTTTTTACCATAAAAGAATATTAGATTTTGTCAAAGGCTTTTTCTGCATCTAATGAGATGATCATGTGGTTTGTGTCTCTGCTTCTGCTTATTGGATGTATTACATTTACTGATTTGCATATGTTGAACCATCTTTGCATCTCTGGGATGAAGCATACTTGGTTATATTTTGATGACTGGTTGTATTCTGTCTGCCAGTATTATGTTGAGGATTTTTTCATCTATATTTATTAAAAATATAAGAGATTATAGTCTCTTTTTTGGTTGGATTCTTGTCTAGTTTTAGAATCAGGGTAATGCTAACTTCCAAGATGACTTTGAGAGTACTCTCCCTTTCACTTCTATTCAAGAGTTTGAGGTATACTGGTACAAAATCTTTTGTAGAACTCAGCACTGAATCCGTGTGGACTGGGCTTTTCTTATTTGGTAGGTTTTTATTACTGCTTCAATTTCATTGCCTGTTATTGGGTTACTCAGGGTTTTGAAATTTTCTTGGTTCAGTTTGGTAATTCATATGTATCTAGAAATCTATCCATTTTTGTCTGAATTTAAAAATGTATTGGTGTACAGGTTTGTGACATAATTTCAATAATATTTTCTACTTCAGTAGTGTCCATTGTGATTTCACCTTTTTCATTTCTAACTGCATTAATGCAGGTTCTCTCTCTCTCTCTGTCTTTCTCTAGGTTAAACTAAGGGTTTGTCTTTTGTTTATTCTTTTGAAGAACCAACCCTTCAATTCATTGAATCTTTGCAGTGTTTTTTTGTTTGTTTGTTTTGAGGGGGTTTGATTTGGTTTCACTGTTTTGGTTTCTTCTCTGATCTTTATAATTTCTTTCCTTGCACTACATTGTTCTTGTTTTTCTGGGACTGTGAGGTACATCATTAGGTTATTTATTTGAGCTTGCTCAGTTCTTGTGATGTGGGCATTCACAGCTACAAAATTGACTTTTAGGTCTACTTTCCTTGTGTCTCATAAGTTCTGGTATGTTGTGCTGGTGTGACTGTTTAGTTCTAAAAACTGTTTTATTTTTTCCATTATTTTGAGAGTATTGTTCAGTGTCCATGGATTTGCATAATTTCTCCATTTTCTTTTGATGTTAATTTCTAGTTTCGCTCACCTATGATCTGATAATATTCATGGTATAATTTAATTCTTTTAAATTTACTTAAGCTTGCTATATTTGTTAGTATGTGGTCTATTTTACAGAAAGTTCCATGTGCTGCTGAGAAGAATTGTATCCTGTTGTTGGATGAAACACTCTGTAGCTATCTATTAAGTCAATTTGTTTAATGGTTTTGTTCAATTCTGGTGTTTCTCTATTGATGTCTTGTCTAGCTGATCTGCCTATTTGGGGTAGTGGGGTATTGAGGTCCCCTGTCACAACTGTGCTTATGTTAATCTGGGCTTTTATATCCAGTTTTATTAAGTTGGGTACACCATTGCTCAGAACATGTATGTTAATGATTGTTATCTCTTGCTGTATGATTTTTTCACTTAACCAATATGTAGTGTTTGATCAATTTTAGCTTGAAGTCCATTTTAAATGAATATAGAATACTTACAGCTGCTCTTATTCAGGTTCCCATTGCATGGAATATTGATTTCTATCCTTTGATTTTGAGTCTATGAGTTTCTTTTTGGGTTAAATGTGTTTCTTTTATATGGCATACCATATCATTCTTTTAACTTGTGTCTTTTGATTGGGAGAATTGAGGCATTCACTTTGAGAGTTTTACTGAAAGTTATTGGCTTATTCCTGTCACTGCCTTATTTTCCTGGGCTGATTCCCTGTTTCCCTTTTACTTAACTGGTCACCATACCTGGTACATTCCTTCTCCTAGGCCTTTTGTCATTGTTAGCTTCATTGTCTCTTTCTAGGATATCCTTCAGAATTTTTTGCAGTGCTGGTTTGGTGGTCATGAATTATTTTAGGTGCTTTTTATCATAAAAATGTAATTTACCTATCAATTTTGAAAGATATTATTGCAAGATATATCAGCCTGGCTTAGAATTTGTTTTCTTTTAGAGTTTGAAACACTTTATTCCAATCTCTCTTGGCCTTTAAGGTTTGTTTTGAGAAGCCTGCTGTGATTCTAGTGGTTTACCTTTATAAGTGATTCACTGCTTTTCTCTAATGACTTTTAAGATTCTGTTCTTGTGTTGGATATCCAGGATTTTGATTATGATGTGTCGTGCAGAGCGTCTTTTCTGATTGTGGCTATTTGGTGTTCTATATGCCTCACTTTTCTGTATGCTAAATTGTTTTCCCTTATTTGGAAAAATTATTAGCATTTATGTATACCAATAATGAACTGGATAACATTGAAATTATGAAAGAAAATACCATTCACAGTAGCTTCAAGAAAAATAGAATACCTAGGAAATAACCTAAACAAGGAAGTGAAAGATCTTAAAAAAGAAAACTACAATACATATAATACACTGAAAAGGATATTCAACAGGCCAACAGAAAGCAGAAAGATGTCCCCTGCTGCTGGACAAGCAGAACCAATATTGTCAAGATGGTCATACTCCCAAAACTGTTTTACAGATTCCATGCAGTCCAAATCAAAATGTCAACAGCATACTTTACATATCTAGATAAAACAATTCTAAAATACATATGGAGCCAGAAAGACCCAGAATAGCAAAAGCAATTTTGGGCAACAAAAGCAAAGCAAGAGGATAGCAATATCTGACTTCCAACTATACTAGAAAGCCATAGTGATTAAAAGGGCATGGTACCAAAAAAAAAAGATACATGGATCAATGAAACAGAACTGAGGAAACAAAAACTTCCCTAGACATATTCAACTATTTGATATTTGACAAAGCGGCCAAAAGCATATGTTGGAGGAAAGATAGCCTACTCAACAAGTGTTGAAAATATGAAATAATGCTCAACATCTCTGGGCATTAAAAAAATGCAAATTAAAACAACACTAAGATTCCACCATACTCTGAAAAGAATGGCAGTCATTGAGAAATCAAACAATAATAAATGCTGGTGTGGCTATGGTGAAAAAGGAACCCTCCATCACTGGTGGGAATGTAAGCTAGTACAACCATTGTGGAAATCAGTATGGAGATTTCTCAAAGAACTGAAATTAGAAATTCCATATGATCTAGCTCTCCCCCTATTTGGTATCTTTCCCAATGAGCTTAAGTCATCACACTACAATGATACATGCATACCAATGTTTATAACAGTACAATTCGTAATAGCTAAATCCTGGAAGTAGCCTGTATACCCATCAACAGATGCTAGAGAAAGAAAATGTGATATCTGTATATAACGGAATACTACTGAGCTCCAAACAGTAACATTTGACATTTGTTTATACTTTGTAGAAAAATGGAAGCACCTGGAAAATATAATCTTGAGTGAAATAAACCAGACACATAAGCTTAAAAAGGATCTCTCATTTGAGTGAGCCAATGTACAAAAGAAGGGAGATAAAGGTGGATAGAAAGTGACAAGGAAATGGATCTCTTGCAATAGAGACACTGACCAAGGAAACAAGGGTGAAGGGAGAGGAAGGAAAGGGAAGATACATAGAAATAAAGATATGCTGTGTCCAGGAACCTAATAACTTCAATTAATGTAAACATTATATGCCATAACATGAGCTAAGATTAATATCAACAAGAATGAAAAATGGGATAAGGGAAGTGGAGGAGGGAGAGAGGGATGAGGAGGAAAGGGGAAGGGTATTTAAAAAAAAAAAGCTGTAGTATGTAAATGTAACCAGTCTTCAAGATGATTGTAAACTGCATGAGCTACCAACATATACTAATAAATAAAAACTTTAAAAAATTTTTTGCCCCTTCTGTTTTGAAAGAATAATTGAGAGTTTAGAAATTTCCAAACTCTTTATTCCACAAGGGTCCATACTAAAAGATACATGAGGATTAAAGTTCAAATATCTGGCAATGGAAATAGTGAAGTACTTATTTTATGTTCAATGTGTCATGAAGAATGATGAGTAGTAGTCATGAATACACAACCACATGACTATATAAGACCTATTAAAACTTTCCAGCAAATGTACTTTTCCCCATTATCATGAAAGAATACTTTAAAGACTTTTGTCAGACTTTGTCCATCAGGCGACTAAACAGAATGAGGCCCCCTTCTCATACATTGCAAGACTCTGTGTAACACATTCCAAATCCTAGATCTTATATTCAACCTGTCCTGAAATCATAGCGAATCAATACCTTTCTTTCTCTTTAAGGATAATATTCTCCCTCAACCACCACATTCTAGAACCTGTCCCCTCCTGTGTACTAAGGGACTTTCTCTTTATTATCAGCCTTTTCAGTCCCAACATCACCTCACTCAGCATCTTCAGAAGTTTTTTTCTTTGGACTTTGCTTGTTATCAAGTACCCTTAATTTAAAGGGAAGCCAACTGATAAGGTAGGATGATCACTGGAGAGGATTAAGGTAACCTCCATTCACATCCAGGTTCAGCTACTACCTACTTGGATGGTTTATGCAACTCATACTTGAAATGGTTTTCTCATTTTTAAAATAGGAATGACAGTAATACTTTCCTGTTAAATTTACTAGGATCTTCATGAAGACAAAAGGAAAAAATACAAGTGAATATACTTTGCAACTCTACAGCATATTTAAAATGTAACAAATCCTTCATAGGGCCAAGGTCATTCCAAAAAATATCTAATTTTTCCTTTATAGTTTGTAGCAAAACTTGTTGATTAAAATGCATACATATTCGGCCTCTGCTGCCTTATTTTTACTCTTTGTTAAGCAACAAACATACCCCAATAAACCTATTTCTAGGAATGTGGGTAGGTTTTCTTCTTCCCACATTTGACGTCACTGATTATGTCAGGCGTCCTGAAGCCCTTGCCTTCCTTAATCTCTTCTGAATTTCCTTCTCTTTCATCACTGTTCACTACAGTAGCAAAGCTGTACTTTAGTTATTTATCTAAGAAGCTTCTGAAGCCCCCAAACTGTAGATTAAGTACAAACCATAAACAAACGGATAGATATTTCTCAGGGATAATTCACATATTTGCTATGGTGAATTTATAGGGAAACCATGTCTGTCAAAACAATTTCATCTATTTGTGCTTAGAAACCAGATATCACTTCTCCTATATAACTGGCTCAAAAGTGACTCAATAAATCTGGATAATATAAAGTATTTCTAAAGGACTGGAAGCCCAGGTCCTTATGAGTCCTTAAGTATAGTCCTTTAAATGGTATGGAAACACCCACATAGACACACATGCTCCAAAAACAAGGGCTCCTTGTCATCTTCAACACCATCAGTTCTGACTCAGCTTTCCATTCTGTCCCAGTGACCTTCTTGACCTCAAAGCAAAATCTCTCTTACCTTATTCCTCAGGGATCAATTGTGGAAAGGATTTTGGTGAATTTTTAGGACAGAAAACTAAACTACAAATTGAGGGGTGAAGTGAGAATAGGAATTAGGGAAACCTCTTGCTTCTAATAACTTGCTTTACCATTAATTTCATAAATAAATTGGCTAAACAATAAATAGACCCCCTCCTACTTTACCATAGGAAACACTTGTAATCTATGATCACTATGGTAACAACTATTTAACTTGTTTTTTATGAATTTGCAGGTAGCCTTGTCTAGCTCAAACTGGTTAAAACTACCACCTTCCATCCCTCAATTAGGGCTGGCAGATGTCTGATGGGGGGTGACCTTTTAACATCAAGGGCTAAAACCCCACCTTGGATCATGCCAGCACCACTATCTTCTGAACATGCATCCTAAGAAGAGCCAAAATCTTCAGTGACAGATGTGCAGACAACCAATTATATCACTTTTCCTTAACTCCAACTACCTTCCCCCATGCTTCACACCACCCTTATCCCACAACACCCCTAAATCCTATCTTTAAGGAGGTAGATTTGAAGCTTGTCCCCTGTCTCCATACCACTGGTGCTACAATAATGGATTTGTTTTGTCTTTTGCAAAACTCATTGTTTCAGTGATCAGCATACTGGGCAACAGACAAAACGAGCAAGGTTCAGTAAGAAAAGGATTTAGGAAATTGCGGGTACATGACTGTACAGAAGAAATGTAAAAGATTTGATGCCCCCAACTCTCATTTGGTTTTAAGAGGGCAGAATGTTGATGTTTATGGACTGAGATGAGTAAGTGCAGTAGAGATGCTGGAGACAACAGGCAGAGGGGCAGCAAATTTAAAATATCACGTAGCTAAAGGAGAATGTCAGATGGAAGAACAACCCTTGGGTGAGATAAGTAATTCTGTCTTCAGTATAGTAATTAGTAACTTTTGTAGATTATAAGATGAGGAATAGAAAAAGTTTAAAGATTCAAGGTCTTTGTTTTTCTTGTAAGGTAGTTAGGAATATCATCAACTAGGAGTTTACAGGACAATGATGAAACTGGGACTTAATCAGGGCAATGGAGTTTTAAAACTACAGCTAAAATGGAATAGAGAGGGAAACGATCAGATGAAAACAGTTTGACAATTGCATCCAGGACTGCTCAGTAGTCATGATGGAGATGAAAAAGTAACAAAAGCAGATGCTATCTCCATGATTTAATTTCTACAGTCAATTGGTCTTGATCCCATTGTCCAAAAACATACCATAACTCCTGGGCTGCCATCTTGAAAATGTGTGAGACAAGGGATAAATGAGGATGAGCATGAAGCTGGCCTGGAAATAAATTTTAACTGAATCCTCAGTGATGGCTCAGAAGTTCTTCATTTTCAAGGTTGAATTCTCATTAAAATTTTGTTACTCATAACAAGGCACATTCCTTACTTGTCATCATCAACATAGGAATGAGAGTAAATATGAACAGCTCTTCCCTTTTACAAAGAGAAGCTAGTGCTGACAGTAAAACTTTTTTATATGCGCAAGTACAGCAGATCCACTGATAGATGGATGGTCTGTAGTCCTTGCTATCCTCCATCTGTCTGTTAGTTGATGTTAAAAGCCACTGTTTGCACAAACTGCCAATGCTGTGCTTTGCTTCTTAGCTTCCAGCTTCTTAGCTTCTAATCAGCCTATCTCTGATTTCTGCTATGCTAATATGGTCTGTTGACAACTGTCACACCCTCGAGGTCAATGACTTTGACATTAGTGAAGATCATATTACAACTGACATTAAGACATTGTCATCTTCTCCAAGTTTACAGAGTTAGCCACAGAAACATTTTCTTGGTTTTCTAGCATTTTCTTTGAAATTCTCACAGGGCTATCTTAATAAAGGAAGACAATAGTTCACAAACTGTTGGGATAATATATTCTTAGGGCTCAAAATTACTCATGTTTAATACCTGATTGCTTGAGCATATGAATAATATAATTTTAAATTTTACGGTGCTGCAAAATATGAATGTAATTATTGGAATGGAAATTAAAACTAATATAGAATATAGCACATGAATAAAGTAATATATTCATGTTTGATTTAGTTCTTACATTCTATTAACCATATTTATTGATTAGAGATTGAATATATATATACATATATATACATATACATCATTTACATACATATATATATATATACATATACATGATGCCACAGGACTTGCCCAGTTCCCTTTCCTCCCTGCCCTGCCTGGTGGCCCAAATTCTAATAATTGTAAATAGTCTGGGTCAGTCCATGCTGTATAATTACTTTTCCTCTTATGCTAAAACTCACCCATGCTCTGTGTTCTTTTCCTCCTTGTACAACATATATGGCCAATGCACTTCTCAGTCACACAGACAGGCTTTGAAGTACATATACCTTGTCTCCACAATAAGATCATGAACTCCTTGAAAGCAAGGGCTGTAGTTTCTACTAATTTTTATCTCCTATTACTCCACTTCCCCACATTCGCTTCATAAATAATTAATAAACTGAGTATCAAAGGGGCATCTCTCTGAGTTAAGCAGCACACCTATTATTCAACCCCAAATGTTGTAGATAATCAGAAGGGAATCCGTGAAGGACATTTTTAACTATTCATTGATAACAGAGGTCACCCAAAATAGTGAGAAGCAAATTTATACTGACTAGGAAAGCAGTAATTTAATAGGAAGGGAATATCTTGAATGAATGGCACAAATAATTGTAAAGTGAATTCTTGCTGTGAATATATTAGCTAATATTGCTTCATGTTGGGTGTGGAATCCATAAAAGATTTCAATCTGAGTCAGCCATAAAATTTGTAAACAACTGTTTTTAAAACATCATATTAATTATGTGGCAGCATCTTCTAAGGAAAAGTCAAGCTAGAATGCAGAAGAGATGAAGAGAAGCTAAGTGCTGGGATTCTGATTAGCAAAAATACTTGAGAAATATGAATGATTGCAAATCAAAGTTTCCTTGTGAAAGCAACTACAGCTATTGCTGTTTAAAGAAGAATGGCAACGTGTGCTTTGGAATATCAAAGAATGACAATGTATCCAATGCAAGTAGCACATTAGGGGTTTATGACCAAGAATGGGAAATAATCACCAGGATTAAGGAAAGGCATTCACCATAAGGTTAGTAATTTGAAGAACAACATTTTTCATGTTCTTGCATTGTGCCCAGAAGGGATGTAAGAACTCAATATCCGCAAATTTATTACTTACATAGGGAAAAAAAAATCATTATTTCTTGCCTGAAGAAATTTGGAATTTACTCTCAAGTCATATTAATAATTAGGTTAAACCACATGTTGATCAAAACATAGCAGCTTCCTAGCTAGTCTCCAATTTATTGTCACTATGCTTGCTCTCTCCTCCAAGTCACCACTGCCCTCTCAAGCCCCCGTCTAGTGAGTGACTTTCCACACTATCCTCATTTATTCCTGATTTCCTATCCATTCCTGATTTAAAAACCAAAGACTGCTTTTGATTCCCTGAAAAAGAAGAAAGTGGCTCGAAGCCCTTAGGTACTGTAAGAGCAACATGAAACAAGGAACTCTCTTCAAAATATAAAGTGACAAGAAATTGCTTACTGTCTTCTGATTGGTGTTGTAGAGAATGGAAAACCCAATAACCCAGATGACGAAATCTTCCTTTTCTTCCTTTGCAAACATGAAAGTACACAGATGAATGTTTTTACTTAGTAATATTACCAAATTAAATTAAAAAGATACAACATATACATATTATGGCTGAAAGAAGTGTTCAATGATTCAGAGCAATTTATGAATTATATATAAACGTATAATTCTGATTTTTAATACTTTTAAAAATAAACAAAATCAACCAAATTGTCAGAGTCTGAGTGGTCTTGAATTCAGTCTACTTCTACTTTATTATAAAAAATACACTTATTCAACAACAGGTAAAGGTTTGTGCTGTAGTGAAAAGATGAATCTATAAAAATTTAATTCATGAAAATTAAGACAGTTGACTTAGGAAATATCTTCTAAATTATGAAATGGCCAAATGAGTCTATATAGACCATCAACCAATCACTTCCCAGAGATAGGTAAAATGTCAAAATAAAGACATTTATAAAAATCTTATTTCAACTGCAAAATTTTAGTGAAATAATTCCCTCTTTCAATGCTAATTCTTTATGGCTCTGCTTGACCCACAATTTCCAGTCAAACAAAATAGGAGGAGGTAGAGGGTAGATGTACATACCACAGCCTTTGTTCCTTTCCAAGTAACCAGGGAGCAGCAGAGTAGTGTTCTGCCCATATTTAGAGGAAGCATCCAATGAGTCCTGAAAAATTAATGCCTTGAAAACTTGGTAATCTACACATTTTGCATACTCTCAAAAAGTCTTTGTATCTCCCCATCCTGGTTAACAAGGACAAAAACCAATACTCTCTTGAAATGAATGAAAAAGATTATAATATCTGTCCAGATGATAAGAGAATATATCAACCTGCATGCCTCAGATTTCTTCTCACTAGTCAAGCAGTGTATATGAGACCCTGATGGAACTGCTTTGACAAAAGGAAAAAATTGAACAACAGACATGATAACCTATGTGATCATTCTGAGGAGCATCTTTGAATCCTGGCTTTTATTTAAATTATAGAAATGTGGCCAAAGTAATCCAATAGCACTGTCATCCAAGAAACTGTCACTGTCAAAACATTTTTCAACCAGATATGACCAGATAAATTAGTTCCGAGATACAAATTAGACATTTTTAGAAATTTATTTTGATGTCATTATAAACTTATGACATTTATGTTTTGAACAGCTAAGTAAAAAAATTAACTCTCCACTAAGTAATTAACTCAATCTATAAGTGTCACTATTTGTCAACATAAAAAAGCTTATTTCAACCTATATGATTTATAAAAATTGAGAAAAATATTAGAAATACTTTTGACCTGTCAACTTCCACTGATACTAGCATAACTAAAATCAGTGGGTCTCTTGTCTCAGGATATAAACACCAATGATTATCTAACAAAGGTATATTTAATCCAGCATTTATTCACTGAGTATTTTTGTGCTAGCCACAGTGCACAGTACTGACTTATCAGTATGGTTTATTATGGTTCTCAAAGTGTCTCTGCATACAGAAGTAGCTCTTAATGAGCTGGAGATAAAGTGGATAAAAAATGGAGGGAGCACTACTAACATAAAATCATTGTTAAATGTTGTGAAACTCTGTATGATTACTTCATTAACAGTTCATCCACAATTAATAAATAATGTTAAATAAATAATGTTAAATGTTAGATAATATAAATATAATAATTTGGGAATATCAAATGACCATATATTTTACTACAAATGGCCAGAGGTTTGAGGTTGTTAGAATATGCCTAATTTTTAACTTTAACAAATTTCTTTTTATGTATGTTTTTAAATGTTAGAATGAATTCTGAGGAAAAATTAATTTGACCTCAGGTAACTTCTAAATATTTTGTCATAACATTGAGGTCAGAATTTGTAAATCAGTGGCTCTAATCCATACTCAACTGAAACTGATGTTAAATTTGGCTCACATTTTGATGATGGTATACCAGATCTGTAAAATGTAGCCTATTTTCCTGTAAGACAACAACTAGAAGAGCCAACCATTTAAAACAGTCCTTCCTGTCTCTGGAATACCTGCCTCTTTTACTAGCTTAAGGCACCAGGTTGAGTCTTACAGAGTATGTGCCTTCTGAAGGCATTTCCACCTTTATTTATCTAACAATCTGCATACTCCATCACTATTACTAACCTTACATTATTATTACAGTTGAGTATCATTATTGTTAATATTGATTTAAAGAGAAAAGGTTTACAACTTTGGTTCACAATTTTAGAGGGGGCACACTGATATGGACTTCTAGCTAGAAAGGCACATTATGGCAGGAATGCACAGTAGACCAATGGTCTTCACTTTATGAGCCAAGAATGGAAAGCAAGGAAGAGGAGGACACTGGCATCTTACAGCCTCTTTTGCAGTCATGTTCCCAATGACCTTAGGACTTCGCCAGGAGGCCTAGCCTCCTGAAAGTTCCTTTTTTCTGATTGATGACTTCAATTACTGCTTGAATATGAAGCAATATGCCACTTTCATTTTGATTCCAGATTTTAGTTTGGATCATTTTATGACATCTAAATTTTAAAACATCCAGTACCATACTAATGCTCAAATTTGTACATATCACACTCAAAAAGCCTTTCATGGCCATGACTGGAACTACATCATAGGCCACCAAGAACACTAGGAATTCCCATCCCATGTGCAATGGGCTTAATGTGCTTTTTTAATTAGCATGTGACTCCAAACAAGATATCTACTCAATGAATCTTTTATATAGGCTCACAGTAATTTACAATTTTAAGACTGAAAATGTGTATTATAAATTGCCATAATTAATTCTAATACCTATTAATATACAGTTGACTAGATAATTTGACATTTGTAAAAACCCTATAAAGACAATATTGACATATGCCTCTTGCAGATACTGACAAAGAAATCTCAAAAAAAAAGTAACTTCAAGAGGCAAATATTTAAAACAAACACAAACCTTATCTTTACATACACACACATAAAATCTACAAAATAGTTTCTAAATATTTTAGTTAACCATTGTTTACATATAGTACTCATAATAAAGCTTCAGGAGGTTCTTTATTTCCTGTAATTTACATCAATGTCTATGAACATATAAGACATTTATATCACCCAGGAGCACATTTAAAATTAATACACATATCATTCTAAAATTAATGGTTATATAAAGACAACTATATCAGTAACACTATCTCTGGTTTCTCTTTAAATGTTTTAATGTAATTGAAAATAATGAATAAAATGTTTTAATTATTAAAGTTTGGTGCCATGTAAGACTATGTGGAAAAGCAAAATAAAACAACCAGATTACATGTGGTTAAGAATCTGCATATTGTTATTAAAATTACAAGTTTTTAAGTTAAAACAAGTACTTCACTTAATGTTACAGTGAATTAAATTAGCAGTTAATTTACACTTTAAAGATACCTACTAATAAGATGATCAAAGATTTCATCACTCATATTTTCTGCTTATTCGAATACCAGCTTTAATATCAAAAATGAACAGACAACCATTTGAAAGCACTTGGCCTTAATTCAACTGTTTTCTAATCCACTAGGCTTTGAAAACATACCTCTGTCTACAAATATTCTCCATCAGCTTTGCTTGGTGTAAAATGACTGCTCCATTATAATTATTATAAACAAAATACTTTCAACTAAAGTAAACCATAAGATACACTTTTGAGAAGTTTCATTAGAACTGTAGCTTTACAAAATGAAACCAGATACAGTATTATAAAATCCAATAGTATCATAAAATACAACTGTAAATAGACTCTATTTCTAAAACAAAATAAACTGTTTTGGTTAATTAACTTTAGTATTGTCTCTGTACTGGATTATAAATTCCCCCAAATATATTTTACTCACGGTTGTAAATCGAAAGAAATGTGTCTTGAAAAACGTTAGGGTTGTACAAATAAATGTTGGTTAAGTAAACATACCATGAGTACTTGTGATTAAAATACAGACAATATGTATCCATCTTACTACCTGACTCATTTGCAATCTCTGAAGGAGGCAGGTCTACCTGTCATATGGTTTACCTAAAACTCAACACACTTGACCGCCCAGGGATGTATTCCTCTCAAAAGCTGAAATGTCTGTATCGTTACAAAAAATCATAAACTACTGTGTGAGACTGTTTTTTGAAACCAAAAGGGCCATAATTAGATCATTCATATTCATATCAAGAGGCATGCAATCCATGCAAATTTGATCTGTCTGAGATGATTCAGCAGAACTATCATCACAGATGCCAATCACCATGGATGTGGAGCAGACACACTAAGAACTAAACCTGTGCTGAGGCTGTGCCTCCCTGATGGTCAGAGAGTGACAGATGAACACGCAACCATATCTGTGCTCCTGCTGCTCCAGGGACCTGAGGTCCATGCTGTCTCTTCTTCGTCACCACCTGACTATCTCTCCCAATGCCTTCATTATCCTGAAGTTCTGTGACTAGCTCCCAGTGTGGCTCTCCAGCTCCCTACCCAGAGCCCCACAGGTGAAAGAAATTACCACAACTCTCACTGCTCATTCTGTACTAGTACACCAATTTAAATTGTCAGACTGCTCATTCCTTTACCCCTAAAGCCATTATTCCTGCTCTCTATCAGACTCCCAAACTGCAAAAAATGAAATCAAAAGAAAAGAGAGACTTTTACATGTTTACCTGGAAGAGATAAGAATGGAAAAAAAATTGGAGGAAAGTTTTCAAAGTAAGGAAAATGCAATGCCTTGGATAGCCTTTTTTTTTTTTACTTAGCATTTGCAAATAGATTTAATTAAAAGGAAAACCCTATGGAAGTCATTAACAATTTTTAATTACTTACTCATGATGGTACAGATTGGACTTAAAAATTAGAAATATTTTAATATTAAACCAAAATGTCTCAGATCTGTATATCCCAGTCTCAGGTTCCCCTGAATCTATTTCCAACAGAGTTAAATAATGTTTGGGTTTTACACAAAGGTATTGACTTTACACTTTTAAATCTCAGATCATTTTATTTAGCCTGTAGTTGCTATTGGGTTCACTGTGTAATAATTAAGAGACTGAGATGTATAGTCCACTGTGACAAATCCTGGAGGAACATAAGGAAGGAAATTTCTCCCAAGTACCCTACATCAACCTATACCAATATAAAGATAGTAGTAAACTTATGTATACATGTTTCTTCCAAACACACTACAATGTTATATACTGCCTTCTCCTCAAAGGTAACCACGTTTCAAAGCAGATTCTTTAATGCTTGAAGCATCATGTTCTCATTAAAGAGTCACTCCTTTCCTAACAGACTAATGTCTCACCCACTACATGCCAAGAAGGCTTTGTAGCACTGGCCTTCTACACCAGTGCTTGTCAAACTTTAAAGTGCATAAAGATCACTTGGGTTCTTGTTATAATGCAGATTCAGATTCAGTTAAGTTCAGAGTGGGTCTCAAGTTTCTGCCTTTCTGAGTGATGTTCACACTGCTGGAGAGTGGACCACTTTCTATGCAGCAAGACAATACCCACTTAACTCAACGTTAAGCCTAAATGGGCTAACAGGAACCAGGATGGAGACGATGATTACCTCTTAGGGATGGTTCTGGGCTCCACATGTTGTTTAATATGTATTTGACAAATATTTATTGATCATCTCATGAACATGAAGCAGTTGGAAGTAAAACATAATTAAAAATTGGTCCCTGTATTTAAGTATTCACTTTGGTGAGCAATGTTAAAATATCACTATGCATAAGAAATCTTAGTGGTTTATTAGGAATATAAAACTGTAGTCTCATTGCCTTTGACAGACAATGACTATGTCAGAGTTGAGGTCCATTAATCTGCATGCCAAGTCAGTCTGATGGTTTAAATTGAGGAATAATGCATTAGTGGAACACCACTATAATATAGATTATAAACTATATGATGGCAGACATTTAAGTCAATAATGTACAATATGTGAAGTGGGAGCTGAGGGAATGGGACTACCACTAGAGGAAGATTCACAGAGGATGTAGAAATGTGCCTAGCAGTAAAGGGAAAAAGGAGTCATTATAAAAGATCAGCATCGAGGTTGTCAAGTCCAGAGGAGAATGAAAGCTAGATTTTGTAAGAGTTGTGGATTAAGGGAGAGTACTAAAGATGTAAGTGGAAAATACACTGGAGACACTGGATGAGGCAATGTTACAAAGTTCTTCAACCCTATAGGTCTTAATAGTGAACCTGAAGAGACAAAGGAATTGCTGAAGTGCTTTGAGTGGTCTGCAAAAAACTGAGCATTCCAGAAACTTTCTCCTGTCCTAGAAGACCAACTTCTTTAAAATGTCTTCCAAATTTTGAACTTGGGACTATGACTAAGGTCTTCCCATCTGTTTTGCACAAAAATTTGGTACAAAACAAAGTAGTCTGGGTTATAATTTACAATTTAATTAATCAACTGCCAGAAATACTCAGTTTTATAGTCAACAGCAGCAGAAAGAGAAACAGCATCTGCTTTAGAAAAAAGTTGAATAAAATGAAATAGTTTAAAAAGCAGATTTTTTAAAAGGACAACAAAAATTCTTGTCTGGTAAAATCTACAGGAAAAATAATCTACCCACTAGAAAAATGAATGATTTTCAAAAATACATTTGAAAAGAAATTTGTCCTTAAAATTTGTCAGTGTCAGAAGGAATTATTTACCAGGATTGAAGAGACAGCATTAATAAGTATCACATATTAAATTGAAGTTTAAAAAATGATTGGGTGATAACTACTAATCTATCTTAATTATTTTATTATCTCAGAAATAGTTCTTCACTCTTGATCTCTGAACACTAGGATTTCTAAAGAACGCTCCCCTCAAAAGCAACTACAACTTCAATTCAAAGAGCTTAGTACAGATTAGCAAAGCATACTCTATATTCATTTCAAGAATGCCTTGTTGGTAAGCCTTTTAAATGCTAGCGCTTTGTCAGTGTCCTGTAATTTTGTTTTTAAAAGATAATTTGTCACCTCTCATTGCTTAGGATACCTCCAATTGTAACACAGAACCCATTCATCCATTAAATGTAATATCATTTCTGTTGTATAGCTTAAAATGAAAATTATAGCACATCACTATAATACAATGTGAAATTGGAGAGTGAATGGTGAACCCACAAGCAAGGTAATTAGTTTGTAGACACTGATGACTTCTTGTGCTGTCAGTTCATTCTGAGGTTTTGTGTGTGTGTGTTTGTAAATTACACTGAGGAGTGAAGTTATCAGGGCTTTCATTTCCTATGATTTGATATGATAGCAATAGCTAGGTACTATAATGGGGTGTTCTCAAATAATTTGGAGTACTTCTATGCATAGTCTCACTGTATCTAGTTTTCCTTTTCTGAAACAATTTCTCTGAGTCAGGAGAGGTTCCTCCTATTATTTCTTATGGAATGGAAGACATAACTAAGCCAATATACACCTTCCTTTAGGACAGTTTGGTTACAACTCACAGAAACTCAAACTAATGTCCACAAAGTAAAGAATTTATTTCCTCATATAACTCATTTGCAGGAAGGGCAGGTATCTTACTCAAATTTTGATACAAACAAAAGAATTATTAAAATGATAAGACAAATACAAAAGTAGGAACATGGGACATTGTTTAAGAGGCTCTGGGGGTACTTTTTGTCTAGAAGATGTTATCATTAGAGTCGAAAAGAGTACAGTATTTAAGTATACAAATATCTAGCATATTTGTCTTTTATAAGGCTATATGTTAGCAAATTTGAAACTACACTATACATATACTACAAATGAAACATGAGTATATATGGGGAAAATGACAGCTGAGCTTGGCATTCTCAGAAAAACAAACTATTAAAAAGAAAGGAAAGAAAAACTACAATTAACTCTGCAGTACTGGACAGGAATCACAGGTATCAGTATGCCCTCACTGATATTTTTTTTTGTATTAAATTGTTTTATTGGTACATTGTAGGTATACAACACAATTACATTTCTCATTGGGAATTGTACCTTTACATAATGCATCTTGGTTCTTATTTTTTCCCCATTCCTAGCCCTCCCTTCACGCCCTCCACCCTTCCCTATTTACAAAGACTTTATTTCCATTTTTGCCATTTCTCATCATTTTTCCTTTCCCTTCTTTCCTTTCCCCTGTCCCTACCACTACCCCTACCACTTTGGACCTTTTCTTCCTATTTTGCATTATCGATTATTCATTCTAATCATTGGTACATTTTAGGTATACAATATAATGATATTCATCATTGGAAATTTGCAACTTTACATAGTCTCTCTTGGTTCTTATTTTTCACCCTTGCCTAGCCCTCCCTTCAACCCCTCCATTCCTCCCTATTTACAAAGATTTTGTTCCTATTTTTCCATTTTCTCTTATTAATCCCATTCCCATCTATCCTTTCCCCTAGCCCTCCCACTTCCTTCCCCTTTGCCCCTTTTCTTCCTATTTCACATTACCTATTATACATTTAGTCCTTATTTACACTTTCAGTTTCTCACACCAGAGAAACTATTCGGTATTTACACATGTGTGTCCTATTTATTTCACTTAAGAGTATTGCCTCAATATGCATCCACTTAGCTATAAATGTCTCTAATTTCTCATTGTTTATGGCTGAGTAGTACTCCATTTTATTGAAAAACCCACATTTTCTTGATCCAGTCTCCAGTTGATGGACATTTGGGCTGTATCCAAGTTTTAGCTATTACAAACTGCGGTGCTGTGAATATGGGTGCACATATATCACTGTGGTATGATTCTTTTAATTCTTTGGGGAAGATCCCCAGCAGTGGAATAGCAGGGTCAAATGGGACTTCCAGTCCTAGTTCTTTGAGGTATCTCCATACTGATTTCCACAGTGGTTGCGCCAGTTGACACTCCCACCAGCAGTGGAACAGGGTTCCTCTTTCCCCACAGCCCCACCAGCATTTGTTATTGGTTGATTTCATGATAGCAGCCATTCTTTCTGGAGTGAAGTGGAATCTCAGCCTTGTTTTCATTTGCATCTCTCGAATGATCAGTGATGTTGAACATTTTTTCATGTATTCATTTGCTGTTTCTACTTCTTTGTCTGAGAAATGTCTGTTCATTTCAGATGCCTGTTTTTGGATTTGGTCTTTAAATTTGGGAGGTCTGATCTTTTTAAGTTCTTTATAGATTCGAGATAGTAGACCTTTGTCTGAGGAAAAGCAGGTGAAGATTTTTTCCCACATTGTGGGTTGTCTCTTCACACTGCTGGTGGTTTCTCTTGCTGTGCAGAAGCTTTTTAATAAGAAGAGATCCCATGTGTTGATTGTTGGTGCTAGTTCATAGGCAACTGAGGTTGTGTTCATAAAATCTTTTCCTACACCAATGTCTTCAAGGGTTCTACCTAACCTCTGTTCCAACTGGTTCAGAGTTTCTATTTTAATATTTAGATCTTTAATCCATTTGGATTTTAGTTTAGTGCATGGTGGGTGATACAGGTCTAGTGTTAATCTTTCGCAAGTTGAAGCCCAATTTTTCCAGCACCATTTATTAAAGAGGCTGTCTTTCCTCCAGTGAGGGTGTTTGGCTCCTTTGTCGAAGATGAGATGGCTGAGTGTGTCTGGCCTTGTTTCTGCATCTTCTAATCTGTTCTACTGCTCCTCAAGTCTGTTTTTTTTTTTGCCAGTACCATGCTGTTTTCATCACAGTAGCTTTGTAGTAGAGTTGAAGGTTGGGGATTGTGATACCCCCTGCCATGTCTCTGTTACCTAGAATTGCTTTTGCTATTCTGGGTCTCTTCTTGTTCCAAATGAATTTTTGGATTGTTTTCATGAGGTCTATGAAGTATGCTGCTGGGATCTCAGCTGGAATTGCATTAAATCTATATAGCAGTTTTGGAAGTATGGCCATTTTCACTATATTAATCCTTCCTACCCAGGAGCAGGGGATGTCTGTCCATTTTCTGATATCATCTTCAATCTGTCTTTTCAGAGTGCCATAGTTTTCAGAGAATAGGTCTTTGATTTCTTTCATTAGGATGATTCCTAGGTATTTCATTTTTTGGATGCTATTGTGAAAGGAATTATTTGCCCTATTTCTCTCTCAGTGAGTCTGTCATTGGTGTAGAGGAAAGCTATTGATTTTTGTGTGTTGACCTTGTAACCAGCTATTTGACTGAATTTGGTTATTAAGTCTAGAAGACTTTGGGTGGAGTTCTTGGGGTCTTCTATATAGAGTATCATGTCATCTGCAAATAATGACAATTTGACTTCTTCATTTCCTATCTTTATTCCTTTTATTTCTTTCTCTTGTCTAATTGCCGTGGCTAATGTTTCCAGAACTATATTGAACAAGAGTGGTGATAGTGGACATCCTTGTCTTGTTCTTGATTTTAGTGTGAAGGATTTCAGTTTTTGACCATTTAGTATGATATTGGCTGTTGGATTTTCATAGATGGCTTCTATCAGTTTGAGGTAGAGACCATCTATTCCAATTTTTTGTAGGGTTTTTATCATAAATGCATGTTGGATTTTGTCAAATGCTTTTTCTGCATCTATGGAGATAATCATATGTTTTTTGTCCTTGGCGCTATTGATATAGTGTATTACATTGATTGATTTTCATATATTGAACCATCCCTGCATCTCTGGGATGAATCCCACTTGATCAGGGTGTATGACCTTCTTGATGATCTTCTGCATTCTGTTTGCCAGTATCTTATTAAGGATTTGTGCATGTATGTTCATTAGTGAGATTGGCCTATAGTTCTCCTTTTCAGTTGGGTCTTTCTCTGCTTTGGGGGTCAAGGTGATGCTTGCTTCCAGGAATGAATTTGGGAGTATTGCTTCCCTTTGAATTTCACTGCAGAGTTTAAACAGGAGCGGCAGCAGTCCCTCTCTAAATGTCTTGTAGAATTCAGCAGTGAAGCCATCAGGGCCCAGGCTTTTCCCAGTTGATAAGTTTTTAATTACATTTTCAATTTCATTGGTTGATATTGGGTTGTTCAGAATTTTTAGGTCTTCTTCATTCAACTTTGGTAAATCATATGTATCTAGGAAACTGTCCATTTCTTCTGTGTTGTCCATTTTCTTGGCGTAAAGGTTCTGGAAGTAGGTATTGATGATCCTCTGGATTTCTGCTGGGTCTGTTGTCATTTCACCCTTTTCATTCCTAATTGCACGGATTTGGGCCTTTTCTTTCCTTTTTCTGACAAGGTTGGCTAAAGGTTTGTCAATTTTGTTGATTCTTTCGAAGAACCAACTCTTGGCTTCATTGATTTTTTTGTATTGTTCTCTTAGTCCCCATTGCACTGATTTCTCCTCTGATCTTTATAATTTCCTCCCTTGTATGAGCTTTGGGGTTGTTCTGCTCTTCTTTTTCTAAAAGCTTGAGGTTCAGCATCAGGTTGTTTAATTGGGCTCGTTCTGTTTTCCTAATATGTGTATTCACTGCTATGAATTTCCCTCGTAAGACTGCTTTCATTGTATCCCATAGATTCCGATATGTTGTATTGTCATTTTCATTTAATTGAAGGAACTGTCTGATTTCTTCTTTAATTTCCTCTGTGACCCATTGGTTATTCAGAAGTGTGTTGTTCAATTTCCATGTGTTTATGAAATTTTTTGAGTTTCTTTTGCTATGGATCTCCAATTTCATCGCACTATGGTCTGATAATATACAGGGGATAACTTCAATTCCTTTGCACTTACTTAAACATGTTCTATGTGTGAGTATGTGGTCTATTTTGGAGAATGACCCATGTGCAGCTGAGAAGAATGTGTATTCTGATTTTGTGGGGTGGAAGACTCTGTAAACATCTGTTAAGTTCATTTGTTCAAGAGTTCGATTGAGTTCTAGTATTTCATTACTTATTTTTAGTCTAGTTGATCTATCTATTTGTGACAGTGGGGTGTTGAGGTCCCCCACTACAATTGTATTAGTGCATATATGACTTTTCATGTCCGTATTTGTTTTATATAGTTGGGTGCACTAGTGTTTGGTGCATAGATATTTATGATTGTCATCTCTTCCTCTTGGATTCTTCCCTTTACAAGGATGTAGTGTCCTTCTTTGTCTCTCTTAATTAGTGTTGGTTTGAAATCTACTTGATCTGCCAAGAGGATAGCTACTTCTGCTTTTTTTCGGGTTCCTGTCACATGGAGTATTGTTTTCCACCCTTTAACTTTCAGTCTATTGAGTTTCTTTTTGAATTAAGTATCTTTCTTGTATGCAGCATATTGTTGGATTTTGCTTCTTGACCCATTCTGCCAGTCTATTTCTTTTGATTGGTGAATTGAGACCATTAACGTTGATGGTTATAACTGAAATGTATTGACTTGTCATTGCCATGACTTTTCCTTTTGGTTGGGTTCTCCCCCTTTACATTTAATTTCTTGTCATGCCAGATGGGTTCATTCTGCTTTGCTTCCTGGGGTTGTGATCCTCAATGTCTGTTCCTAGGATATTGTGTAAAATTCTTTGGAGTGCTGGTTTGGTATTCACGAAGTTCCTAAGGTGCTCTTTGTCATGAAAGTATCTTATTTCTCCATCCATTTTGAAAGATAGTTTTGCAGGGTAGATCAATCTGGGTTGGAGGCTGTTTTCTTTTAGGGCTTGGAATATGTCACTCCAATCTCTTCTTGCCTTGATGGTTTGTGTTGAGAAGTCTGCTGTGATTCTGATGGGCTTTTCTTTGTATGCGATTTGTTTCTTTTCTCTCACTGCTTAGAGAACTTTGTTCTTCTGCTGTGCTTCTGGAATCTTAACAATTATATGCCTATGTGTAGATTTTTTTTGATCAAGGCTATTTGGAGTCCTATTTGCCTCACTGATCTGTATGTCAAGCTCTTTTCCCCTGCTTGGGAAGTTTTCTGCCATTATTTCTGTGAAGAGATTTTTTATGTCATCTCCACTCTCTCCTGTTTCTTCATTGACTCCAGTCAGTCTTATGTTATTCTTCTTTGCATCATCTAGCAGCTGCTGGATTGATTTCTCATGTTCCCTTAGAATTTTGAAGCAATTTTTCTTTTCCTGGTCACTAATTGCAATCTTATCTTCTATATCTGAAATTCTGTCCTCATATTGGCTCATTCTGCTGTGTAGACTTTCAGTGGAGTTTTTCATGTCCTGGAAATCTATTTGCATCTGTTTTATGGATTCCATTTGTTTCTTATGTTGGGATTCCATCAAGTTCCTGAGCTCCTCTCTAGATTTATTAATCATGTCTTGCACTGGGGGCACAATTTCTCCTGTTATCTGAGAAATTATTTCTGATTTCATTTTTTCCAGATCCCCTTTTGTTGCCAGTTCAGTGTGTCCAGGTGGTTGAGTATCAGAGCGTTCCATCTCATTTCCCTTTGAGGTTGCTGTAGGTGATCTGGAAGTCTGGTTTTGAGACTTATTTACATGTTTTCTCATTTCAACTGGGGCGGGGGACTGTTAGCGCCTGCATGGATTACCTCCTCTGAGCTGGGTGAGGTGGGACAGGGGCCGGGAGCAGCGGTAGGGATGGTGACCCAAAAGCCTTTCCCTGTGGGCTGGGAGCAGCAGGAGTGATGGTGGCCAGGAAGCTCCTTCCTCTGGACCAGGAGCAGTGGGATGATGGCTCAGAAGCCCCTACCTCTGGGGAGGGAACAGCGGGACTCAGTACCTTGTTCTGGTGGTCTGGTGTCCTCTGCGTCTTTGTAGTGTGGAACCAGGTGGCTGCCTGTCTGCAGCGGGGTGATTTGGTGTCTTCCGCGTGACTCAGGAACTGGGTAAGGTGTGCACAGACCTTCCTGTGTGCAGTGGGCTGATTCGGCATATTCCGCGCGACTGGGGACCTCCATAGGGCATGGGCAGACTTGCCTGTCTGCAGGGGGCTGATTCGCTGTGTTCTGTGCGATTCAGGACCTCGGTAGGGCGTGCACAGACCTGCCTGTCTGCAGACGGCTGATTCCCCTCACTGATATTAATAGATATGCAGATGGGTAGGTTTAAAATACAAATGTGCATATACATATGTTAACATATATTTCTTATCTCTGTACACATAAAGGGCCTATGAACAGTAACACACCATCAGTAATGAGCATAATTACCACTTAGATCTTTCCAAATTCCATTCTTGAATAAAAAGAACTATAATTTCCTGATGAAATGGTTGATTCCAGGGCTGGGTAGAGAAAACACCAGACAACCCTCAAAATACATCAATGGATGAATGGATAAACAAAATGTCCATAGAGGGAAGTATTACTCAGGCTTTAAAGATAAGAAGTTCTTCTACACATAACACATGAATAAATCCTAAATTTATTCTGCTTAGTGAAATAATCTAGATGCAAAAAAGGCATCTGCTTCAGTACCTAGAATAATCACATTCTTAGAAACAATTTTTAAACCAAGTTTCAAATCTTCTTTTAAAGGACATGAAGCATTAAAGACTTGTGTTAGTAATCACTTCCTTTTCATAAATATAATTGAAGAATACATAGTATAAATGCCTGCTATAATATGATAAAGACTATTTGCTGTACAGTCTAAATCCATCATAAAATAGAAGTTAAGTAATGTTTATTTTCATCACCAACCATATAGGCTTTCAGATCTGGTCTAAGTCATCAAAATAAAAATTTATTCAAATCATAGGTGTGATGAGTATGGACTGTGAAGTCATATACACTCAGATTAAATTCCAATTCTGCCATTTTCTAACTATGGTAAGTTACTTATACTCTCTGCACATTTTTTCCACTGTAAAATGGAGATAAGGAGAATACGTCCCTAAATGAATTTTATAATCAGTAAATGAGAAAATACACACAGTATACTTTGAATAATGCCTACATTCAATTTTTAAATTTTTGAGATAACTGTAGACTAATGTGAAGCTATGAAATGATACAGAATTCACATGTACCTGCTACATACACATAATTTTAGTAACTGTTAGAGATTACTAATATTGCCTTCATTAGAAAAACTTTACTATCCCTTCATGTATCATGGCATAATTTACATATATACAATGAACTAACAAAAAGCTGATGATAAATCCATGTAATATCTTTTTTACAGTCATTTCATTTTTCTATATAATGTCCTTTGAATAAAAAACAAGCATTATTAATATTTTGGAAATAATTCTTTAAGCTAGTTATCAGACCATATAAAACATGCTATCATTTTAGTCCTAAAGGAAATATTGATAACCAGTTGTACTGAATAAATTAAATTCACTAAACTTTCTATTACACAATCATAATGACTACAAATTAAAAAATATAGAGAGATAATTGACTTGATTCTATGAAGGAACAAAATAGACCTGCAATAGGTCAGAGAGAAACTCCTCAAGCCTACTATCCTCATTCTTTTCATCATAAACCACTACTAAGTCAGGCTTCAACATCCTTCAGGCTGCAATGTCAGACAGACCAAAATACTTTAAAGTTATGTAAAGGCATAACTTTACATTTTTGTCTCTAGAGTTTTTCTTTGCATCAGTGACAGCAGTTAGAGGGAAGAAGAGACAAATTAGGTACCAAGAATGAAAATTTATAAGGACAGAACCCCATTCAGATTCCAAGATTACAGCTCAGAGGACAAGACAAAAATCCATTAGCTCCTCAGGCCCTTGTAACAGAATCACTTTTCAGACCAATAACTCTGAACCATCCAAGCTGGTCCAACCACTCAGAAGTTAGAAGAAGAGGGAGGCCTTGGGAAGTGGAAGGAGCTGACCAGAATCACCCAGTTAGTTACTGGCAGATAGTGGTGAGAGCCCTGGACTTGAGCAAGTCCCACTTTTCCTCAAATAATTCTAAGTATAGCGCTTTACAAATGTATCTAATATATCTCAAAATAGATATTACTCCAGCAATTTATTGATAGGGCTAAGATTTTAAACTTGCTATAATATAATATATATATTATATTATAATTGGGATTATAATATAATCCCAAGCAGTCAATCTAACTTGTGAAGTTCAGAACAATGCTCTTTCATACTTTTTCTCCCCGTCTTTTCAGAATAGATGGAAATAGCATTTGCTATATGTACTTAGGCAGCACTTGTTGGTAAATTAGAAGCTGATGGATATTTATAATCCTA
Source organism: Heterocephalus glaber (assembly GCF_053883595.1). Lineage (NCBI taxonomy): Eukaryota > Metazoa > Chordata > Mammalia > Rodentia > Bathyergidae > Heterocephalus > Heterocephalus glaber. Next base: position 20,097,074 of record NW_028258153.1, read on the forward strand.
AATTCTTGGCCTGAAAATAAATTGAATCATATGTCTTTCCAGAGAGGTAATCTCTGCTTAAATATACATCACAGTCAAATAATAATTTAAGGCCAACTTAAGGAGGGACACTGATTACTTTTCTAGTGGAATTTTTCTGAAATCTTATTATAAGAAAGAGAAGCATTAAACAGATAAGTCACTCTTCAATTCAATGAAACTATAGATAATAAAATATTATTTTCTTCTATTTTGGAAGAGGTCCATTTTACCTATGATTTCTTTAGCCTGTTGAAATTAAAGATAAAACTTTTTTAAAAAATGTAGTCAACATTATTCCCTGATCACTTAAACATTCCAAATACTTTAAAGCTAATAGCTCTTAGTTTTTCACAAGTGATTAATCCTAAGGCAAAGACAAAATTCTGAGTCTGCACAAGAATAATGACCCTTGGTGTAAGTTTTAGTCTGTAACTCTCTAATATTCCAACCTGGAAATGGCTGTATTTTGCCTTATTTTAATTATATTAAGATTCTTCACTGTTGAATCTCACATAATTGTGACCTAACCTACACAGGCATGTACTGAATGACTGGATGTCTCAGATATGTGACCCAACGACAGAGATGTCAACTGCTTCCCTAGTCCCCACGCAGATGGTTTACATGTTCAACAGTAGCCAAACCTCAGATAATCAAAGGTTAGTATGTACTGCAGATCATAAAGGAGAGAAGAGAATAATAAAGTAGAATAATGAAATACACATGTGCAAACACTGAGAGTCTTAAGACTGTTTTTTTTCCACATGAGAAAATTTAATTCTAGAACTTCAAAGGTTGGTCTCAAACTCATAGAAAACCCATAATAGGCAGAACTTCATTTGGTTTTCCCTTTGTTCATTTTTTTATAGAAAATATTGTAGCATGATGTGCACCACATAGAAATTATTTTATTGTGTATTCAAATGATGTAACAGCAAACCTAAATGTACCTGAATTCTCCTATAAGACTCTCCTATCAGGACTCTGTATCAAATAAGTAGGGCCTTCCAAACACTTCTGAACATCCTAAAAACTCTGGAAACTGCATTTCTTTTGAAAAAAAAAAGTAAGCATATTTAAGAATAAAACTTCCTTCCATATTCAAGGTGTATAATGCTAAATTAGAAAAATCTCATCCAACAAAATAACATGTTTTACTGTTTATTAGTCCTTATCCTACCCAAAATGTTGGGAACAACATTGCCTTTATTATTAAATCGTCCACGTGGATAAATTAAAACACTTAAGAAAACATTTAAAAAGACTTCCACAGTAATGACTAACAATGTAGTTTCTGATCTAAAACAACACTGGAGACATAAAAGAATATATTATGCCTTTGAGGAGACCTCTTAATTTATAAACTTGCTCTGGTACAATTCTAACAGGAGAATTTTATGTTAGACTTTGGACATAAATCCCTAGAAAGAAAAATAGATAACTAAACTATCTAATGTGAGTAATATATAAAGTTCTTGGAAATGCTAAGAATTTTTAGGGAATTTCTACAAGTCAAGTTGATATAATTAGAATATTTCAGTATTATAATAATTTTATCAAATAATTTCCAAGCCAAAATTATCTTTATGTATGTTTACCCCCTAATAATAGAAAATCATTTCTGAAACCTAATAACTCCAATGTTTAAGTGCATTTTTTTTTTTTTTTTTTTGGTACCAGGGATTGAACTCAGGTCCTTGCACTTGTGCAGCAGGCGACAAAACCACTGAGCTAAATCCCTGGCCCCAGGTGCATGGTTTGTATTGTTAAAAGCAAAGCAGCAGGCCATTCATGTTACTTTTTCTATGGGAAGATTTTATGTTAGTTTTTCTACATTTAATTCTCTCATAATTATAAACTATTTCCTAAGTACATATAAACGTATTAAGAATCTCTCTCCATAACTGGAGCATTTTCTATTTTCTAGTCAGTTACAAAAGGAGACTTACTCCTTCAAGTTTGGGGAACTTGAGCCCTCAGTTAGATTCTGATCCTGCTGTGGACTGGAGTTGATGTCAGAGATGGTGACCAGGAGACCAAGTCCCCCAGTGTATATCAGTCTGCTCCCTCAGTGCCTATCCCTGGCTCCAGGGTCTGTCAGGAGCTTCCTCTGGGTGGAACTTCACAATGTCCACCATGGAATATTTTCAGGACTAAATTAAAATCCCAACAGAAGAGCTGTTTAATTTTTCCCATTTCATTTTTTGAAAATTCTTTAATATTAAGGATTCATTATTTAGCATTTTATATTGTGTATACTTGAGATCATGTGAGGTCACTTAGAAAAAAAATCTCCATTCATATGAAAATTCTGTATGTGTTCACTTGCATCACTACTGAAAAATAAGTAATTATAATCTAGTTTAGAAAACATAATCCTAAAGCTTGTATATCTATACAAACATGTAATAACTCAGCTATTTAGTCATAAAAAATCATTTGTAAAGAATTATACTAACTCAATTATAGAACTTCATAATAATTATAATTCATAGCAATTCATTTGTTTCATCATACCCCATCTACTAAGTTATCTAGGTACACTGTGCAGCATTTTGGATAAAAGTAATTAAAATACCAAGACAGTCTTCAAGAATGTGTCAACTTTTGGAGAAATACATCTATATAGAGAATTATTATAAAAACAAAAATTTGTAGCAGGTTTCTCCAAAAAATTCTCTTTAAAAAATCTTAGTAACTTTGTACTTTCCTTCACCCTCTTCACAATTTAAGTCTCTTCAGTATCCCTGGAACACATTCGGTCAGTAGTGACAAAACAAAACAAAAGCTTACAGTCCCACTCCAGCTTCCTGGGCTCTGAGTCTCCACCCAGGATGCTGGCTTCAGAGCATATGTTGTGTGCACATGTGTAGCAAGGGTGCCTAACAACACACAAGGACATGCAGAGGAAGTTCAAGAGAAGCAGCTACCCTAAATACTCCTCTGATCAAAAAAACCCTACTTTTTAAATCTTAGACACTCTGACCCATCTCAATGAGTCCTGCAAAGAAAGACAGATAATGTAATCGCACAGGTCTGCAATCCTTTATCCATTATTTTATATCCTATGAGCTCTGACAACCCAGCTGGTTTTTTTTTTTTTTCTGTTTCTGTTTCTGGTTAATTTGGCACAAACTATACTGACTACAGGCTATTTATCATCTTTATTCTACTAAGTATAAATATTAATATGCTTTGCTAGAAAAACATTCATGCCTGTGATTATGGAGTACGGTCCCAGACTGTGTGGGGAGTATTACCTAGTGTATGACACATTCATCTATTACTGTCCTAAAATCTGAAAAATTTCAAATTCTGGATACCATTGTTCTCTAGCAGCTCTCAATCTCTCTCTCTCTTTTTTTTTTTTTGTACCAGGGATCAAACTTGGGACCTTGCACTTGCGAGGCAGGTGGCAGAACCACTGAGCTAAATCCCTGGCCCCTCAATCCCTCTTTATTTAGCTTATCTTTATTTTATATGGTTGCCCTTTTTCCTTCAGTAAAGTTGTGACTGAGATCATCAAGTTCCTTCACCTACATGACCCAATTATTTTTCTCTTGTATTTGGAGGAAAAATGGTCATTCCAAAATTTTCCAGGTCAACAGATATCTGAGCTATACCACACCCAACTTTCTGGAGTTTTCCTCTAGTCTTATTTCCTCATTAGCATTTTGACTTCTCCTCTGTTGTCTCATGTTTCTTTCTCAAATCTTGACAGACTCTTCCCTACTCATAAATAAATGACACCGATACAAATAACATGCAATCTACCCTCCCTTTTTTTAAAAAAAATCAAAACCATACTTAAAAAAGAAATCTGGTAAGGGCTGTCTTCTGTCTTCATTCACTTGTCCATTTGTATAGCCTAAGAGGCTTTTCTAAGCATCATATGCACTGAGTACTTGGAATAAAACTATGATCATCGCTGAAGGATCATTGTGCTGGATGGAGAGAGGACAGGGATAAGGCTAACAGACAAAACTGCCAGTTGTTAGGAGGTGGCCAAACAGAAGGACCTGCTGTCTTCTACATAACTCATTGCTTTGGGTTATGTAGCTCACCTACCCTTAGCAAACCACAATGACTCAGACTTAACAATAATTTTCCCAAGTGTAAAGAAAGACATATCCTTTATCTTTTCTCCTCCCTGGCCTGCCTAGTGAGTGCCTTATATGTGACAGATTTTTTAACAAACATCCTTTAAATACAAGCTTATTATGCTTGCTTACTTAACATCCTATTTTACTTCATTTAATGCTTATTTTTTATTTGTTATTTTATAAGATTTAAATAATGGGAGAGGTATATATGTGCTTAAATTTAAATGTGATCTTTCAAATGACCTTCATTCACTGTTATCCTCAAATGTCATCCCCTGTAGTATCCTTTCAATAACTTATCTAAGCCTGGCATGGTGGTAAATGCCCATAATCCCAGCACTTTGGAAGGCCTAGGCAGGAGAGTTATAAGTTCAAGGTGAGCCTGGGAAATTTAGCAATTCAATGAAATCTGGTCTCAAATTTAAATAGGGCTGGGGAGGCAGCTCAGTCCAAAGGACCTGGGTTCAATTCCCAGTATGTCTCACACATACAAACCAAAAAAAGAAGCCTTTAAGATTCCTCTCTTTCATCTATTTTTTCTAAGCCTCCACTGGCTGACTCAATAGTCCTTACCATGAATTACTTACCAAATGCTTGCTGTTTTGCAAGAGTGTCCACTGCCCACAAGCTCATAGGTTCCAGGAAGGGAGATACCTGTGCTTCACAGTTCCTTCACATCACCTGTGCCTGACATATAACAGTGGACTCACACTGAACATAATGGAAAAAAACAAAAATTATATCCTTTATGTTCATCCCTGAAAATAAAAAGCTGGGTTGCGGTAAAACTAGAGGCATAGTTTTCAATTAATTCCAACTTTCCTGTACTGTATTTGATAGTGTTACATGTACTGTATAGTTTTTCCTACCACTTTTCTGCCAAAACAGCTTAACCTTTTATTTAAATGTCTCTGGTCCAAAAACATTAAAATTTGGCAGCACTAATAAATAAATATTACTACATAATGACTTGCTCCAGTTCTTTGCAGTAATTAGTACTCTGGTGATGAAATGTGCCTCTAGGTTCAAAATTTTATAATGTTTTGACAGTTGGGATCTTACGAAGCATGAAATGAACCAATAAAAAATTCTTTTTTGTTGTCATTCTCCAAGCATTACAGAAAAAAAAAAAACTATTCTCAATAAGTACAGTAGTACTCTAAGAGAAAGAGAGTGACCCCTCAGATTCAAAGGGAACATTTACATAGCATTCAAATAAAGAGAAGATAAATGTGAGGTCTCTGATAACGAAAAGCCAAGAGTAAGTTTTATTTAATAGGCAAGTGCATCTCAATCACCTTGATTAGCAAAGCAAAATAATGTGCATTAGAATCTTCACGCCAGTCAAAAACTCATAAATACCATAGTTTATTTTCAATCTTTAACTGATTATCAGGTGTCATTTATCACCTCAAATGGTTCCTTATGAAGATGGTTTTTATTTCAATAGTTTCCCTCTCAATATCACCTATAATTCCAAAGAAAACCTGCATGATTTTGACAATATTTCAAAAGTTGGGAAAAGATTACAGTCTCATCAGTGGATGTCCTATGTTTTACTGAAATAACAGCAGCTATAATTTCAAAGTTTATTTTTACATATATTGAAAATTCAAAACTTTTAAAAGTTCTAAGCATCTCTATGAATCCAAACATGTTCTAAAGACATTTGTATTCACCTATTAATAATAAAAATATTCATATGATAAAAGTTCTAGAGATGGACAGTGACTATGGTTGTTAAATAATGTGAATGTACTCAGTGCCCCTGAACTATACACTTAAAAACAAGTTAAGATGGCAAGTTTTATGTTATGTAAACTGTACCAACAATAAAAACACTCCTTTGTTAGCAATTTCTTCATGCTTGAACAATTATTTTCCTTATATTTTATTCTGAGAGACATATGCTTTATCTGAAATTTTACAATTCATTTCCTAAATGTATGCTCTGACACCATGTAACAAGTTCCAATCAACCTTTTTCATATCTGGCACTCATTCATTAACTTCCTTGAATTTTTAAGAAGCCAAGAAAACTGTTAAAGAAATTACTAGAAATGTGCTTTACATGATGGCATCCAAATTTACCAGCATAAAATATAAATTTCCTTTATAAATTATGCAATAATATAAGTCATGTGGTACATGGCCATGAACATTCTTGGTATGTGGTGGACAAGAGGCAGAATCCTAGAGTATTGTACTAAGTGATATTATGATGGTACTCCTCTAACTGAAATCCGATGCTTATAAATTGGTAATTTTTTTAAATGATTAAGCTAACGAGTTCTGAACTTTTAACCTATATGGATTTCATAATTACACAGCTTGAAATCCTCATCAGAAAATCTGTCTGCTCCTGAAATTCAAATCATTTTACAATCTTGAATAATGCATGCCAACTCTACAGAAATTAAAATATTTCATAAAAGTAAAGAAATTCACAACCTTTTGAAAAATTTCTACAAGAGCAACAGAAATAAATTAGTTGTCACTTCCTTCATCTTCCTAGCCCAATCTTTCCCCCCTCCCATATCTTTTACAAGAGGCATCTACCTTCTTTCATATAAACTACATATTGATGCAATTCACCTAAAATGTGAGCCAGTGCACAACAGTTCAGGGGATTTCCCCAAACTACCATGAAGATAATGGGAAAATTAATTTGTGTTTAAGCACAATGGTTAAGAAATCTAGCTTTAGAGGGCTGGGGATTTAGCTTAGTCCCTCCACGCCTGCCTTGTAACCACAAGGTCCTGAGTTTGATCCCCTTGATCCCCAGTACCAAAAAAAAAAAAAAAATCTGGCTTATATATTGTCTCCTTGACAGTGGTAAAAATCACTTAATTCTGTCTCTAAGCCTTAGTTTCCTTATCTTTAAAATGGGGGTAATAGGTTTATTTAACAGCAACATAAAATATTCAGATATAATATAAGTAATGCTTTTAGCATTGTGCCTCTTATTCAATAAACTGTCAATAAGGTAACTTAAATTTTAATTACAATCACATCCAATATTCTAAATACAATCTTATAGTTCTACAAAAACAATTTTCATGTTTAAAAATGTTTCCTCCATAGAAGGTATACTCCAAATACATTTCTTTCCAGTTTGTGGGGGGAAATGATAGTCTGTGTCATTAATAAAACGCTGGAGAACAATTAAATCCACAAAACAATAACAAAATGTACAAGGTTTTTTTAAATTTAAAAAAGATTTGTCTTTAAGCCTTTCAGATATGTATTTCAAGGCAAAAATGTTTTGAAAGCAAACTATACCTAAAAACTCACCAATGATCTCTTGTGAAACAATTAGAAAGTTTTTTTCCAAACAGTAGCACAAAGGTGAGATCCTTTATGGTACCTAGGTACGAGGCCAGCCCAGAAGCTTGGCTCTACTGGTCATTTACTTGGTTTTCTAGACAAGAATTCTACTTACAGTGCTAAATGACTTTTTTTAAAATACCCCAGGATTTTTATACTGAAAATATTTCTTGCTTTTAAATTTTAATTACAGTAACTAGAGTAATTATTGATTAGAATTATAGCAACATTTTATCAGAAAGCAAAAACAGGATGTTAAAAGACATAATGCAGACATTAAAAATCATAAACAATAAACAGGTAGGAAGATGAATTATCTTTTCTTAAGTCAAAGAAAAGAATGTTAATGTAAAAGTATATATGTAAATATTTTAATATGTATATAAAAATTTTGTATGACCAAATTTTAATAATGATTACTTCTGTTTGATGTGATTACAGATTTGTGTCTATATTTTACTGTATTTTCAGTTTCTGATATTCAACAAGTATTTTTTGGTAATGCATTGATTTTAAATATTTTTAAGATAAAAAAAGATCCTACAAAGGTATTTCTTATTCAAAAATCTTGCACAATCACCTTTTACTCATAAGACATTTTTTGTTTTAATACTATCTGTGTGTAATCCAAATGCAACAACAAAGTCAAGTAGAGAACCTATACTGCCTTTTAAACTACCAACACCATAGCCAAGATGCTGCCATTGCTCCAAAGTAAATGATGAGCAGTACAAGCCAGATGGCAGATTTTCAAACTGCTTGCAGCTCCAGATCAAATGGACAGTAAAAGGAGATATTTTAAAACAATGATTAGGCTGAAGTATTAATCAACTAGATGTCATAATAAAAGACTGTGTGTCAAAAATTTAATCCAGAGCTGCATTCTTCTCTTTATATGGAGAAATTATCAAATTTTTAAAAACCTATGTTGGTATTTATTTCATATAAACTGTACTATGGTCAAAATAGTGCCCAGGGTATGTTATCATAAATGCATTTACTATAAAAAAATTTACATTTCCAGTAAGGTTATAACTAAAAAAGAGAAATTTCTAAATCCCAAGTTGTGTTTTCTTTGGTGACTTTAGGCCATCAGATACTACAGTTGAATATAAGAAATACTTTTCCATTGAAGAGGAAAATATTTAGATTTGGGAAAATCAAAGCAATATGTTGAATTAAGTTACCAGAAAACAGACTTCTCTATGTATTCATTTCAATAAATCTAATATTCATTTTCAGCTTCTGACTTCCAACAAATAATAAAGATTTAATGAACAGTATTTTAGGTTATTCTTTTATTGAATATTAATTACAAATTTTAAGGTACCAAGAAATAATTAGCGCTGTTTTCAATCTAGATTTTTTTTTTGAGAAGGCCATCTTAACGTATTTTATGTTTCTGTATATATACACAACAGATAGTAAAGTTTAAAATTAATTTGGCCAACAAGAAGTTGCATTCCATATTTGGATGCATTATATATGGGTATAAGATTTCCTCACATTGAAGTCTGTTAAGTGCAAAATATTCCATTATGTTCAATCATTGCAGTTAAATACTTCTCTAAATAGAAGTCTCTATTTAGAAAGAGACATCCAAATACTTTCACTGTTTTTACCTTTGACATGAAGTCTCCTTAAGGAAACTTCAATAATATTTTATCATTTTTCTCACTCTTTTGTGCATATTATTCTTTATTGTTTTTGATATATTTGACATTCATGACAGCGCTATTTTTAAGGTCTTAAGCACAGTGAATCTGCAACCACTTATTTTTCTTACCAGTCACATTCATCCCCCCACACACTCTACCCAGCACTTACACAATGTTTTCACAGATCCTTCCAGAGTCTCACTCCACCTCCAATCTTCCTGAACATTCGTTCTCATTAGAGGAGAAGGGCAAGTTCTGCAATCAGTTCAAAGAATTCTCACTTCAGAAAAGACTGATCATGACTCAGATGTCACAGTGTAAAGGACACTGTCTTTATTCACTTGGGTAGAAAACGTGTTGACCACATCACTGAAAAGGTTTCCCAGATGCAAACTGTGAGCTCTCCTACCTCCTCTTTGAAGAAGAAAATTCTCCAGTCTGCTGCATCTAGGAATGCAGGGCTCCCTGGAGACTCTGGGTCCCCTTGTTATACCAGGGACACTGAGATACCTCTTTACAACTTGAATAAAAGGCAAGAAGAAAAGAGTCGTATGTCAAGAGTGCCATCCTTTTCAAGATGACTTCGGAAAATTCATAATTAGAATACTTCTTCACTGCTAAGAAGCTAAAGTATGAATCATGCTACTATCTGATGTTATTAAAGAATGATTTAAAAATTATTATATTTCATTCTTAGTTCTGGCAAAGTTCTTAAATTACACAAGGGTTTCCTTATTTTTGTTTTTTTAATTTGTTTGCTTTAATTTGTTTCAGTTTCTGATGTAAATAAGATTATATCTAGTTAAGAGAAATCTCAACATTATGAGGTTATCCTTAAATGTTTCTTCTATGTTGTTAAAATAAAAATTAGGAAGACTAAACTTAAAAAAAAAATCCATGAAAATAACCAGTCATCCTCTGTAAGACCACATGTTGATTTAATTACTTTTAAGTTTATCAAAAGGCCATAAACAGAATTATTTCTTATCGCCCAGTCCCTAGATTATATGTTGACAGTCAACAATTATATGTTGACTATCAACATATAATTTTAGAAAGAATGAAAGAATAAAATTCAAAGAACTTAGGGCAAAAAATAAATCTATTAGTAAAATAACACTAATTATTTTTTCTAGGAAAAACTTAATCAATAATCATGAATATATTTACTTAAAAAAAATACAGTTCTCATCAAATGGAAAAATCCCAAATTAATCTTGTCACTAAATCTAAGTCATACAAACTAAGTAAAACATACATTTAATCTATATATATATTGTGAGGGGCATAATTCTTTCACTGACAATTCAAGAACAAAAATCAGAAAACTTATCAAATTAATGGTTCATAACATGGAAAGAGGTAAAGGAGATATATGTCCTAATGAAGTATAAATGAGGAGCCCAAAAAATGGCACCTAACTCCTATCACAGTGATTCTTGATGGCAAAACTTTAATCTTAGTGTCACAGAAAAATGCAATTACAGTAGGTTTGAAAGTAAGCAAACACAGAGCTCAGATAACTGGAGGTTCCAAGTCAGGATAGATGTAAGAGCTGACTAAATCCACTGTTTTGCTACCAGGTCCTGGAGATTCCCTAGGTCTTGATGCTCCTGTTATGGTTTCCCACTCACACTGGGCGAGAAGGAAGTAGTGGTTCTTTCTTTTTTTTATGAAAGGATTTTTAAAATAAATTAATTTTATTCCATTCCCCCTAACACTCCCACCCCTCCCTGTGAATGCAAAAGTTCTAGTTCCATTTTTTCCTTCTACGTTCACTTTTTTTCTTGTCCCTTCCTTCCTTTCTCCTTCCCTCCTCCCTTGTTCCCTTTCCCATTTGAACATTTTCTTCCCATTTCCCAATATCTATTGTAGATTTTAATCTTTATTTCCACTTTCAGTTTCTCACACCAGAGAAACAATGCAGTATTTAAACATGTGTGTCTAATTTATTTCACTTAAGATTATGGTCTCAAGGTCTATGCATTTAGCTATAAAGAGGAAACCTCTCCCACAAGGATGAAGAAAGGCTCTTTCCAAGAGTGCTCTGGGAAACCTCTTTTGCAGCATCTTCAGTGATGTTGAATCACATGAGTAACCAACACCCAGAACTGGATCACACCGGAAGGGAGGCTCGGACTCCCGGGGTAGCCTGGGATGCATACTGAAGGGACAGAAGACTAAGGAACTTCTAAGAAGGAGAAAGAAGAGAATGGAGTAAACAAGCAAATAACACTATACTACATTGGCTGTAGAGGCCAACCTTGTACCTCTCTATTAAAATGCTGTGAACCTAGGAGAGGAATACTGACAAATGTCTGCTTGATTCTTGTTCACATAGACTTATGTCTAGGAGTTTCTATTTTGCAAAACAACCTCTGGCTTCACTAAAGAGCAAGTCATTATGCTGAGCTGAATGGCACTGCCTTGACACTTCACTGGCCTGACTTCTTGAAGCAATCCTGAATGAATTTATCCCTTCTTTTATCATCCAAATATCTGAAGACAATTAGCTGGTTCCCTCTGAACTCTCTCTTCTCAAGTACATATCCTGATTTTTTCAGGCTCAATAACATTACAAGGATTCATTTTAAAATAAACCAATTAAGAGCTTTGTAAAATTTCCACTTAAAAGGTGGACTATTTAGAACATCTCATTATACCATATAGTAGCTTATTTTTAAGCTGGTATGTAGTAGCCAAAGAAAGGTATCAATTGAGAAAGTCAAGTTTTAACTCTGTTATTAACTAGGAATTATGAGATTTTCCAACTTTATGTGTACATATTTCATACTGTCAGACTATTCGAATCACCACAAACCATATTATTTTCCAATTTTTCTGTCTGTTTATATTTAGGCATTGTATAAATATGTATGGTAGAATTGTAACATATTTGGGGTTGAGATTAATAGATTGTACCTGAACATGCTTCTATGCTATTTTACTCTTCTGATTAAAGTCTGCACAAAGTGGCTTTCTTCTTTATTGCCCAGGAAATGTCACTTGATCTTTCAAAACTGATTCATAATATCAAAAGAAAGAAAACTAAAAAGAGACTTAAAAAGTTAAAATAGTGAATGTTAAGTTCAGTAATTCTGCCATAATTCTATAAGTGAAATATCTATATTCACTATGATAGGAGAGGCACACATTCTTTTTGAACAGATACTTATATACTTATAGGACTTAAGAAGCTACAATTTAAGAGCCCATTCTTAAGGAAACTGAATATTGTTATTTACTAAAAATGCATCCATAAATATAAGATATTTATATAGAATTAATTTAGAACTACCTCATAGAAGTGTTATAAAACATCCATTTAATTTCAAGAGCAGCCCACAATGTCTGTTTGATTCACAGTGTAGCTAATTAATATAAAGTGAGTTTGAGCTCAGAGAAATAGAAGAACCAAAATAGTGTAACAGTAAGAGGCTGGTACATGGTGTTTCCCATAAAATTATCGAGTAACTCGCATCTCTTTTGGAAACTGTCAAAGAACTAAATAGTTATTTACTTAAGATTCTGTAATGATCCAGCTACATTGAGTAGTACCCTTATTATTGCCTTTTTAAGGCTCTCCTCAAATCATAGGATCGCAGAGCTGCTTCTGTTCATAATTTCTTACCTTAGTTCTCTTCTTTCCTAAGACAGATATCCTCCCCCTTCCTCCCCACCTAATCAAAGAATCACTTACCATTTCATGAAACCTCGTGAGCCTTAACAACTATGTAGAAAACACACATGTGCATGTGTACACACACACACACACACACACATACACACACAGAGTTTTATGAAAAAGGTCCAAGATAATTGTGGAGGGCTTTGGGCAAAGGTCCTCATACTGTACTTTACACCTTCCTTGCTTATCTGTATGTAGAAGCTCTGGCATCATTTCTTCCCAGCCTCATCCAATAGCTAAGGTACATTTAATTCTCTTCTATTTAGTAATCAGCCTCTTCTAATGCTCTTCCTTCAACAGCTCACTGGACATCAAGAAGAGAAGAATGTGTCCTTTTGACACAAGCAGCCATCTTCCTTCCATATTTTTCACCTTTCTGGCTGGCTGGCTTGCTGTTCTTATACCATGGCAAGCCCTCCTGGACAGAAATATTTGCTTACATACCTCAGAACTGCTGCTACAAGAGGTAAGAACAAAAGTGACATATGTGTTGTCATGGTTTATATCTGGATGTCCCCCCAGAGCCTCACACATGCAGAGCTGGGGCTTTGAAGGTGACTGGCTCTTGGGGACACTATATTCATTGGTGGATTAATTTACTGATGAGTCTGTAGTTAAATGTGATGATAGGAGGTAGAATCTGCATGGAAGAGGCAGATCTGTGTAGATGTGATTTGGAAGGCTGTATGTATTTCCCTTCTTGGCTCCTCCTGCTCTCTTTCTCTCTCACTCTCCCTGCTTCCTGTCTCCCATGAGGTGAGCAGCTTTCTTCCACCCTGACCCTTCTACCATGCTACTTCTGCCTGGAGCCAACCAACCATGCAAGTATTGAACATTCTAAAATATGAGCCAAAAGTAAACCTCCCCTCTGTTAAGGTGCAAGTGTTGAGTATTTTGTCCCAAGCATGAGGAAAGTGACTAAGACTTTTGTTTCATAACTCTTAGCTCCAAGTGACATCATGTCATTTCATTTGGTCTTCCTCAATTCAACAGATGGAGAAAGGAGAGGTGATTTTATAAAAGAGAAAACTAAAGTTGGGAGATGCTAGAATAACAAGACATACCCAGATTTGAACTGCCAAAACTCAGTGTTCTGTGAAGTAACACTGTACAATCTTGCTTTGGTAAAGCAGATTTCAGCTATATATTATGGGAATGCAACATAATAAAATCAATACATACCTACTATTGGTGATGGGATGACCAATTAGCAGTCACTAGCACTTGTGTTTCCAAAAATTCATTTGGAACAAGAAGAGACCCAGAATAGCAAAAGCAATTCTAGGTAACAGAGACATGACAGGGGGTATCACAATCCCCAACCTGCAACTCTACTACAAAGCTACTGTGATAAAAACAGCATGTACTGGCAAAGAAACAGACCTGAGGACCAGTGGAACAGATTAGAAGATGCAGAAACAAGGCCAGACACACTCAGCCATCTCATCTTTGATAAAGGAGCCAAACACCCTCATTGGAGCAGAGACAGCCTCTTTAATAAATGGTGCTAGAAAAATTGGGTTTCAACTTGCCAAAGATTAAAATTAGACCTATATCTCTCACCATGCACTAAACTAAAATCAAAATGGATTAAAGATCTAAATATTAAAATAGAAACACTGAACCAGTTGGAACAGAGGTTAGGTAGAACTATTGAAGACATCGGTGTAGGAAATGATTTTATGAACAAAACTTCAATTGCCCATGAACTAGCACAAACAATCAACAAGTGGGATCTCTTCTTATTAAAAAGCTTCTGCACAGCAAGAGAAACCACCAGCAGTGTGAAGAGACAACCCACAATGTGGGAAAAAATCTTCACCTGCTTTTCCTCAGACAAAGGTCTACTATCTCGAATCTATAAAGAACTTAAAAAGATCAGACCTCCCAAATTTAAAGACCAAATCCAAAAACAGGCATCTGAAATGAACAGACATTTCTCAGACAAAGAAGTAGAAACAGCAAATGAATACATGAAAAAATGTTCAACATCACTGATCATTCGAGAGATGCAAATGAAAACAAGGCTGAGATTCCACTTCACTCCAGAAAGAATGGCTGCTATCATGAAATCAACCAATAACAAATGCTGGTGGGGCTGTGGGGAAAGAGGAACCCTGCTTCACTGCAGGAGCAGTGGACTGATGCAACCACTGTGGAAATCAGTATGGAGATACCTCAAAGAACTAGGACTGGAAGTCCCATTTGACTCTGCTATTCCCCTGCTGGTTATCTTCCCCAAACAATTAAAAGAATCATACCACAGAGATATATGTGCACCCATGTTCATAGCAGCACAGTTTGTGATAGCTAAAACTTGGAAACAGCCCAAATGCCCATCAACTGGAGACTAGATAAAGAAAATGTGTTTTTTTGATAAAATGGAGTACTACTCAGCCATAAAAAATGAGAAATTAGAGACATTTATAGCTAAGTGAATGCACATTGAGGCAATACTCTTAAGTGAAATAAATAGGACACACATGTATAAATACCAAATGGTTTCTCTGGTGTGAGAAACTGAAAGTGTAAATAAGGACTAAAATGTATAATAGGTAATGTGAAATAGGAAGAAAAGGGGCAAAGGGGAAGGAAGTGGGAGGGGTAGGGGAAAGGAAAGAAAGGAATGGAATTAATATGAGAAAATGGAAAAATAGGAACAAAATCTTTGTAAATAGGGAGTAATGGAGGGGTTGAAGGGAGGGCTGGGCAAGGGTGAAAAATAAGAATCAAGAGAGACTATGTAAAGTTGCAAATTTCCAATGATGAATGTCATTATATTGTATACCTAAAATGTACCAATGATTAGAATGAATAATAGATAATGCAAAATAGGAAGAAAAGGTCCAAAGTGGTAGGGGTAGTGGGAGGGGCAGGAGAAAGGAAAGAAGGGAAAGGAAAAATGATGAGAAATGGAAATAAAGTCTTTGTAAATAGGGAAGGGTGGGGCGGATGAAGGGAGACTTAGGAACTGGGAAAAAATAAGAACCAAGATGAATCATGTAAAGGTACACGTTCCCAATGAGAAATGTAAATGTGTTGTATACCTAAAATGTACCAATAAAAGAATTTAAGTAAAATAAATAAATAAATAAATAAATAAGTAAAAATAAAAGATGTTTTAGAAATCAAGTAGTTTTCCATTTAGTGAAATTCCACATACTACAATTTCTAAGTTACATGATACTTAAAATAGATAGATATATTTAAAAAGAATAATTGTCCCGCACCCTTGAGCATAGGTATGCCTACCTACACAAAAAAAAAAACTTCAAAAGATACTAATGTGAGAGGAAAAATTTGTAGAATGATGTCTAGTAAAAGAACATATGGCTAAAAGCATGCTATAAATGTGAAAATGCTCATTGATTAATTCTCAATTATGTTTTTAGCTTTAAGCAAAACCACTACTATAATCTCAAATTTTACTTTTTCCTTCCAAACTTAAATTTTATATATATATATATGAAACATTTTCTTCTTATTTACTCTTTAGTGTACTAAACTGCTTAGCTAAATGAATAGCATCATCAAGCTTGCTAATTTCTCTGAGGAAACTATCCACAGATGTGCACAATAAGCAAGTACACTCAGAACAAGTGTACACACCCCACATACACATCTCTGCAGATTCTCCCTCTGACTCTCAATCACACCAGCACACACATGCTCTTGCACACTGTAGCTGCCAAAACAACTAAACTGCAGAAGGTACCAGGGAGAGTATACTTGACAAGGCCATCATCAGGATTACTTCAGTTTAAGTTACTATCTCCCAATGCCATTTGTCCTTGTCATAGTAAGATCACAATAGTATTAGTTTCAAAGTGCTCCTCTGGGGTTGAAACACGTCCACAAACTTCCCCCTACTGAAATATTTAAAAGAAACAACATAGTTGGGCAGAAGAAAAAGGTGGCTGATTAAAAATCTTCAATTCTGATTCCAACCCTATAAATGAATAAACTCAAAAATGTTTATTAAACACCAAACTACTGGTATGACTTCTCTATGAAAACAAAATCTTTAAAAGACTACACTCATCTAAAATGTGAATACAAGAAATTTGGGAAAACAAAAAGTAACATTTAAGAAGTCAAGCCATGATACAATTCTTTGGAAGAAAAGTTTCAACATGTTAAGTATAAAATGTTAAGAACCAATAGTATAAGAGAGAAAGAGATCATTTAATCATATTTGTGAAATTACAGAGTACAGAGAATTTACTAAGGATTGAAATGATCTGCATACATTGAGTAGGAAAAAAATACATTTTTTACTGGGCTCTTTAAAAATCAACAAAAATTGAACAACAACAATAAATATATTCTTCACATGTACATAGTGTTTTACCATTTCCATTGTATTTTCATATACAGCTTCTCAATCTCCCCAACGACACTGTCCAAAAGACATCATTTATCATTCTCACTTTTTGGGTGGAAAAACTGGAGTTCAGAGTGGTGGAATACCTTACGACCTCAAAACATATATTCATTCATTCACTCTACAATAATGTTAAGTGCTAGAGGTACCAAAAATATAGCAATAAACAAAACCTCTCATGGAGCTACAATTCTATAATATAACACACACTGAATCCTAGATAGGCAAAGAATAGACACAAAGACAAGGACATATTCAACAAGTGGGACCTTAAGAAAAAAAACCTCTGGAACCAAAAAAGTACATGGTATCTAAGAAAATAACTAATGTGGTAGTCTCACCATTGTTGTACTTTAAGAAGACTGAAATGTTTGGAGGCCTCTAAGTCCTCCTAACACAATGTATGGCTATAAGATTAGACTTCATTCAGTAGAGCAGTCCCTTAATATCTCCAAAGGAGTGCTCTAAAAATCCCCTTTAGATACCAAAATCTGCAGATGCTCAAGTCCCTTATATAAAAGAATTTACATATAACCTTCGCACATCTGTACAATTTATAACATTACTAAATAACTTATAATACCTAATGCAATATAAGTGTCTTGTAAGTAGTTGTTATGCTGTATTGTCTAAGAAATAAAGACATGGGGGTCCTGCACTTGTTCAGTATGGACATAACCACTATAGGCCTAACACACAGTACTTGACTGAGACAGCAAAGTACTGGGGAGAGACTGAAATGCCAGGGACTTCAGTAAGGTGTGCCTACATTATCATTTCAGTTGTGTGAATTCGGATTAGTCCTTGGTACCTGGAAAATTCAATTCTTGCCTTTTAGAACTTTTTGAAATTTGTTTCTCAATATTTTTGAACTGCATTTGGTCAAATAAACAGATAATGAACCCATGGATAGAGAGGGCAAGTTGTATACTAGAAGGAATAATGTAAGTAATATTTTTGTAAAAAATGTAAATGTAATCTCCATTATAAAATAGTAGTTAATTATAATAGCACCTAACAGTTGTTGATGACTTACTACAGGCCAGGTACTCTCTTGAACATTTTCATATCTATTAACTTATACAACTGTTCCTATATTTTAGTTCCAATTGCCTGTGAGGAAGTAACTTGTCAAAGCCACATGGGTGACAGAGGCAAGCATTGAACTGACTTTGCCTATACAGAATCCAGACTGTCAGTTACTCATGACATAGGACAGTTGCAGGTTAACGAATAAACTAAACGTGAAAAGACCAAGTCCATATTAATTACAGTAATCCTGGCCTGTCATGGTAAACATTTAAATCTGGTAGAAACAAAGTCTATGTAAATAGGGAAGGGTGGAAGGGGTGAAGGGTGCACAGGTAATGGGGAAAAAATTAGAACCAAGATACATCATGTACAGGTACAAGCACCCAATGATAAACGTAAACATACTGTATACCTAAAATGTACCAATAAAAGAATTTAAGGAAAGAAAAAAAAAAGAACTGCAGAGGACAGACACATGAGACAGAAAAAAGGAAAGAATGAACTAGCTTTTTAAATGAATAATTTTTTAAAATGTTGAACTCCTAATTTAAGCCTGAAACACAAGGAGAAAAGGCTTGAATGAATGAATGAATTAATTAATTAATAGGAAACAGGAAGTGCAAAGAAGGAAGCCAACTTGAAACAGTAATTCCAATCTGCCTGAGATGTTATTAGGATCCTGGAAAGGAAAGGCAGAAATGGACTGAGAGAGGAAGCCAGTGATAGACAGGGAATCCCACACACTCTTCCATGTCCAAACATTTCCTCTTTTGGAAGACAAAGCAGGTGAGCTAAATGATAACTAAAGTCCCTTTCAGTCTATGATTCCGTAATTTTATAATTTTGTAGGCAGATAGTAATTTGAAAAGTCTGAGGTAGAATTTCTTGGCCATTCATTCTTTAGGAGTCTCTGTATTTATTTCTGAAACACTGTCCAAACTTTATGTGCTTTCCTAGTATAAACACCCATAAATTAAATCAAAACTTTTAAAAGAAATAAAGTATTCTTATTTATTTAAAATACATATATATGCATATATATATGTTTCAAATGGTTGTTTTACATTGAAATAGAAGACTTACTGAAAAATGAGAACTGAGCAATGAGTAATGAATTCAGGACTTTCTCTTAAAGTGGTTTAACTTAGCATTTTCTTTGCCCAGGAAAACATAATACATATCAAAAGTGGAAACAACCCAAGTGTCCATCAACACATAAATGGATAAAATTGCTAGGAACAAACTGATATGGACATTCTTAAAAGAAAGTAAAATTCTGGTACATGCTACAGCACAGATAAACCCCGAAAACACTATGACTGGCCAAATAAGCCAGCCACAAAAAGGCAATATTTTATAATATCATTTTGTGTCATGAGTTTATTATAATGAAGAATATGCATATATTTATAAGTCTATACTGGAAAAGAGAGTCTATACTGCAAAACATTGGCAGGTGATTTTTACAAACTTTATTATACATTTTTGTATTGCTCAATTTGTTTAAAAAACAATGATATTTTTAAAAGTACCACTGCTATAAGTTTCATATTCACTTGGCAAGAATAAAGATGTTTCATATAAATTCTTGAACTAAATAAGCCCATCTATGAGATAAAAAATTTAAAAATTAATTGTTCAACTATACACTGAAAAACTTACACACTTGATCACTACCAGCCATTAACCTTTTAACCGATGAATAGAAAGATGGGAAAAAAATCTTAAAAAAAAAAAATTTATGAATGTAAAGAATTCCTTTTAACTTTTTTAGAAAACACAAAAAGGTATAGGAAAATATATGTAAACTCTGAGTTTATTATCCAGGTCTGATCCTATGAATTACATTAAATATATAACAAAAATTATTTTCAAATAAAGTAGAACTAAATTCTTCACATATCGTTTATGAGCGGGTTTCTAGGTAACCGTGGACTCCACTAGAGGGCGATAGAGTGTGCTGCGAAAGCAACTTTAGCTTCATTCAGGATGAAGTCTGGTTTAGGTCACTAGTTAATTCATTGTGCAAACCAGTCTGTTTTAAAAACAATATTAGACACCTAGCATCTACTTATGTTACCAAATAATATATTCTGATAATTTAGGATTCTCATTTTAAGTTTAGTCATACGGGTATTTTCAATTCTCAAACAATAATACATTAACACAAATGTTTTGTCACAGTAATCAAGTATCTTCTCATAAAACTATTTTGGACAATTTAGTAACTTTTAATAAAATTTGTTAAATAAGTTTTCTTAAAACTTAAAATGTATAGTAAAATAGTTTATGTGATGTTTTATCACTTACATAGAAAAAATTAAAAAAAAAAAAACTAGCCAGGCACTGTAGTATACACGTGCACTAGGGATATGGAGGCAGGAAGATCACAAGTTTGAGTCCAGCCTAGGTAACTTAGTGAATTAGATAAATGCTGCCTCAAAATTTAAAATTTAAAACAAAGGCTGAGGATACAGCTCAGTGAAAATGCCCTGAGTTCTATCCCTAGTCTCATACACACACACAAACACACACACGCTTAACTCAAAGCACAAAAGTAAAAACTACAATAGCACTACTTTAATACTATTAAGATAGAAGCTAACATTTATTATATTGTACTATACTTAAAACTTTATACAGTTTGCCTATATAGTTTTCTATGTTATCACTATAAGATCTAACATTATGTCCATTTTACAAACGGTGAAAGTGAGGCTAATGTACATGAAGAAACTTGCCCAAGGACAGAAAACAAAAAGGAGATAGAATGACACCAAAATTGTAATATTTAAATGCCAGATCTCACATGTGATCCAGGAATCTCTGGCACAAGAATCCCTGATACCTCTCCAAACTGAGCCCCTACAATAGGCAAAGCTTAACCAAAAATACAGACATCTTCCTATGTTAGCTTACTATGTAATACACTTTTACTTTTGTATATTTAATAAAACCACAGCAGTAACTCCATTTATATTTTGTATATTGCCATATTTGAGGAAGTTTTCTTCAACCTAGCCAAAAAAAAATAACCCCCCAAAATAACGACAATTAACATGGAATATAATCACTCAGAGGCTCTCACACTCA
The DNA here is from genome assembly GCF_053883595.1 of Heterocephalus glaber. NCBI lineage: Eukaryota > Metazoa > Chordata > Mammalia > Rodentia > Bathyergidae > Heterocephalus > Heterocephalus glaber. Next base: position 20,118,380 of record NW_028258153.1, read on the forward strand.
GTCTAAAGAATACCAGTGAGTGAACATCAAGCTTTGCAGTATCTTACTAAGCTAAGTCTTCAGACTTCTTAGGAACTTTACACATTGCAATGAGAAACTGATAAGTGAATACCCATGTGTTTAGTTGTGGCTTTGAAATGATTTATACACCAAACAATACAAGAGCTTAACAATCAAGAGACAGAGAATATCAATTTGTGATGGACATTGAAAGGAAGGTATAAAGCAACCAACTGATGTATAGTACAAGGTATTTCTCTTGTCTCAAGAAGTCTCTAAGCCAAGTTGGTATGGAACTTGGAAAGACCAACATCACTTTAAAAGTCCAAAATAGGATAAGAGGCAGTGTATTAGTATCCTAATGGTGCTATAACAATTTTCTGCAAAGTTAGTGACTATCATCTTACAGTTCTAAAAAAAGTATGAAATGGGGCTCCTGAGCTAAAATTGAGGTCCTTTCTAGAAGCTAAAGGGGAGAAGCCATTCCCTTGCCTTTTACAGATTCCCAAGGCCACCTTCATTTTTTTGGCTGCGGCCCCTCCCTCCATCTTCAAAGCTGGATGAGTAATCCTTTTATGCTATCTCCCATATCATCATGGGGTGGAGGGATATTATTTTGCCTACTGAAGATGGCACAGTTTATAATTTGTGCACATGCTAAATTCATTTGAAAAGTGGTTTCTAGAATACAGTATTTATCTTCCTTGAAATTGCATATGTTAGTTAAATGCCAAAAATAGTCTACAAAATCCATCTGGGATTAGACTGCATTTGAATTCAGTAATCTGGGCCCTGAATAAAGGGAAACCAGAGAAAACAAGTAAAATGGATAGGACTTTATGAGAAATTAGATGCAAGCTTCAGGCAGAGAATTAAAATGAATTAAATATATATGACATTGATTTTTAATTAATTTTGTTGTATCCCATAGTTGAGTCTACTACCTATTATTTCTTAACAATAGTGAAGACTGCATTAAAGAAAATTTCATGTTTATTTATGATTGATGAACATGCACCAATACAATTTCATACAAACATCTAATATACTGCTTGGCACATCATAGAAAAAAATAAAGTCTGGAAATTTAAATTATAGATTCTAGATTCTGGTTCTGCTACTTATAAGTGTGATCCTGGACAAGTTACGACAGTCTCTGTGGCTATTTTAGAAACTAAAAACAGAGATAATAATGGCTCTTGCCTGCCGGGTTGCTTTAAAAAAAATAATAAAGACATCAGTATTGTAAAATGTTTCATCATTACTGGGTGAATTAAGTGGCTGCCTTTAGCAGCCAGAGAAGACAATACTGTAAAGTTGTTTTTCATAGGTATTTATCCCAAAGAATTTTAACCATCAGACCAATGCCTAAATTGAAGGATCTTGACAATAATTATCAGAAGTAAATAAAACTTTTAGCACAACATTTTATACAAATACTAGTTATCAGAAGATGTAAGATTCCAAAACTATTTTAATATTTGACAAATTATAGGATTGAAATAGTGTAACAATGTAAAAAAAACCTCTAGAAAGAAAGCATTTATTCACTAAGCCTTGTCTCAGCCAAAGGAACAATAGGAGTAACACCAAAGACACACCCTCTAGGACAGAAATTTCTAGTCATTTCTTCAGAAAACTGACTAAACTCTGTTAGGCTTTTCTCTGATTTTAAAGAGATCAACCTTCCTTTAGCCTTTACTGACATGTACTCAAAGGCTTTTCCATAAACTCAATGGCCTACATTCTAAGTGCCTATTTCCCCTCTGCACCTAAGCTATCAACAGTTCCTTACTGCCATTTGTACCTGTACTGAGTCTTTCTTAGGGATTGAAGTGTTCTGGCTTTAGCACAATAATTCTGCACAGGCCTCTTTGTGCTTGCTTTCTATCCATATTCTAAATGCAAAAGAATACCGGATAGCCAGTTGCAAATTGGTGAGCTGTCATTTTATCTAAGCCAAATGCTGCCTCAAAGGGTCTTGACTTTGATATGTCACTAAACATCCACAGATCCCCATTTATAATTACTGCTTAATCTAAACCAACAAAAAGGTAAGATAAAATGAAGTCTGACAGAGCTTTCTTTCCACACTAGACATATACACCATAAGGAAATCTTATAATTGCAGAGAAGGAATGTCAGAAAAAAAAAAAAACTAATGCTCTCTTTTTCACTCATGTTTCTTAAAAGGAAAAAAATTGGAATGCAATGTTTTTCTGGCAACATTGAAAGAGTAAATACTCATCAACTCTGCAGAACAAAACTAGTTAGGCTTCATGGAGAAATATTAAACATTAAGAGAATGGTTAAATCTATACCCAAACCGTATGAATTCTCTGCTAAGATTTTAACTGATTATCTCACACTGTCACCATATTTAGTAAGGGTGGTAGTGTCCTGTTAAAGTGCAGATATAATAAAGCTGTTTCTGTGCCTATTAAACAGTTATGGTTAAAAAAAAAGAGCATTACTGAGATAGTTAAAGTGAAGGCTGTAGGGGAAAGACTTGTGTTAGACAAATTATTTCCCTGGGCATTGTTCATGGAATCATTCTTCTATAATGAGGTCTTGGACAAGGCTGGGGCAAGATATTTTCTTCTGGCCCTTCTTAAATTTGCAATTTTTCAGCTTTTCATTTTAATACACTGACATTATGAAATGAGAGACAGGAACTACCTTCTTCATTAATAAACAACCCAAATACATAGAATATTTCAGAGCAAGAAAAAGGGCCTTGGGATGTAGGAGAAAATAAATCTGGGAAAAGCAAGTGAAATCCCTTAGTGTTCTAAGGGTGAACCATACATTCTTCTTTAGCATGAGACCACCTAAATAAACAAAAAATGTTCATCAAAATTATATAAGCACATGATGCATATAGAGCGTAAAGCTTTCTTCTTCACTCACTAATTCAGTGTTTATCAAGAATCCAGCTTGTGTAAGATATTGTACCAGATACTGTCAATATAAGGAACACAAGAGAAATTAAAATCTCTAAGTATCTGTCCTCTAGGAGATGGCAATCTACTAAGGGAGTTAAATCTCTGAACAAATGGCTAATTATCATGCAAAGCAACAAGTCTGAGTTCCAAAAGAACATAAGAAAAGCAAATGTATAGAATCTCTGCAGAGAAGAATGTAAATTTAAACAGTCTGAAAAGATCTTATGGAAAAAACTGTAAATGTAATCTGAGTTCAATAAATTACTTATTTGTATTCTTCTCCAGTTTCAAATACCTGTGTACAACACACATGCACCCAACATGAGATTGCAGGAAACAATAGAGAGAAACATTTTTATAAATGTGAATTAGCCTGGTACAGACAGTGTTAAGGATGTACAGAACAAACTTTAGAAACAGTTCAATTTAGGAAACACATCTGCCATTGATAAGAGCAGCCTGACCCATTGTTAGTGTTAAACAATGTGCTTCTACAGCAATATCCACCATGTTGCAAATGAATAATTTACTTTTACACCTTTCTCAGTTTAGTATCAGAAGAAAAATTACAGTAAAATATATATATTTGCAATGGAATTAATCCCAACCAGGTGGCAGATCATGGTCAAACTTTTTAATGCTATTTAGTGCTTTTAACTTTAGCAATGAAAAAAAACCCCTGTCATTCAAATAGTTGTTCGCCATGCCAGCTACTGTAAGAAAAATCTCCACCATAGTGTAGTGAACATTGTGCCATATCACTGTTGTATTCTGTGCTGTGAAACACTTTCAAACCTCAAATATTAAATGAAATATGTAGCAAGGGCCAGAAATAAGTTCCAAAGCCCACAGCAAGGAGGAGAAATCCAACAGCCTCAGCAGCTGACACTAATTTATTGAGATGTATCAGGAACTCTTGGGAGTGAAGTGTCTGCTAATTAGGCCACCACAACAGGTTCTCAAACCCTGACAAGATTTTTTCACATATCTGATGAGAAACTTTGATTTATGGGCTGTCCAAGTAACACCTGAACAGACGGTATCTTTTAAGAATAATTGACACAAATTGTTAATGGTTCCAAAACCAAGAGAACATTTTTAGTTGTCTACCTTATCTTTGTCTTCAACAACATCTGCCAGGATATCATCTGGATCCAGGATTCCTCCATCTGTATACTCTAAGTGATGAATCTTCACCCAATAACCAGGATCCTGTGAGAGAACAAACACATTTTATGACTCAATCATTTTTCTTTAAGATACATTATAATTTTAAAAGAAATCAATTAATTCATTAAAATATGCTCTCCTAATAATAATAAAATTTTAAACACCAAAAAGTCATCTTTTCATTTGGATAAATATTTAGCATTTTTATCCTCTTTAGCTTAAGTCAGTGAACCAAAGTATACATATTTCATCAATGTTCGTGGAAGATAAAGGTGCAATGCAAACATTAGTTGCCTCACCAACCTGAAAAGCATATTCAAGGAATTTCTGTATAACCTACAACTGTGGTAATGCCAAAAATATTCTAGAGAAGATCTTGAGATTACTTCCCAATACTGAAGAAAGAAGTCCAAACTGAGTCCCGATGCTGTAGGAAAAACAAAACTAAAAACAAAGCAAAACCTACAACGCAGACATCTGTGGTTGCAATAGCTTTCACTTTGGAATATGAAAATGGAATGGAGGTTACCCCATCTCCTTCAATGCTTTAAATCTCCTTGCTCAGTATGAACCCCCAGCTTGTGGGTTTCCAATGACACATGGAGCACAGAGGTCCAGCCTTGGTTTCCATTTCTTCCAGTACAGCAGCCACTCGCCAACTGTATTCAGAGTGGAACAGTATGAGTTCTCTGAATTGGGGTAATGATTTAAGAGATTTCCAACTGAAAACAGCTTAAGTACTGCTTATTCTCATATTCAAATTCAGAATGAAATGATCTAATTTATTCCCTTATTTACATACTTCCTATTTCCAGAAAAGATATGAAAATGAGACAGGAACATGAAACAATAAATAAAAACATTAGTAAGGATTTTTACCAAGTTATAATCAATTTGGTTTTGTGATTCTTAGAAAGCCCCTCAAAGTGGGAAACTACTGAGCTATAAACTACTCAATATCAAATAAAGGAAAAGATACCAGATGTGAAAAGAGATAGAAAAACTTCAAGCTCTAAGCTTTTATCACACAAATCTTGATTACAAGTAAGAACTAATATAACCTGCAGAATGCAATTGCAATTTACAAAAGCTAAGAGATATGGTTGTTATACAGCCTTCTATCTTCTGATAAAGGGCAAGGCCATACTATTAAATAACAACTTTTTTAAGGCAACTATTTGGAAGACTCCTGAAATGTGGCCCTAATATATAGCTTTCCAGTAATCCAACTTCATAAAGTGACAGGCTTAAAAACTCTGAAGGAATGCTCCTTAGCTAAGCTTTGGACAATTCAAAATTAAGTTGCCTATAGAGTATCTAAAAAGCAATCCCAAGCAAATTTTGTTTCATTTGTTTCGAATACAAGTCCTAAAAGTACAAACGTTCATGATTTCCTATGAAACTTTAAATTCCTGACTTCAGTGCCTAGATGGAAATCCCAAAGACGTAAGAATGAAAGTAGCATCAAGTAAGACAAGCAGGATACAACTGTCATTCAGGCTCTGCCACCTAAGATCTTCACCCTCTCAAGGTGGTTGTGCTATGAAAGATGGGCTGAGTATAACAAGTGAGATTCCAAGCAGGAAGGAAACTAGGATACACAAAACACTACATTATGGCCACTGGACTCCATAAACTCCCTAGCAATCTTTGGGAAATGAATATTTTTGCTATGATCATGCCATAAACAACATATTTCTCAAATCTACCCAGGACTTCTGACTAAAATCTAGAGCATTATATTTTCCTGTTTTCTTTGCAAAAGTAACCTGTTTATAAAGGACTTTGATTCAATTAATTTCTATAAACTTCCACTGAGTTGGTTTTTGACATAGTACAGCTCTGTAGATGAAATCTGTTGATCTTAATCATGTTTATAAAAAGCAATGTATTCTAAACAGATTTTTAAAATATTTGTACTTAGAAGCAGACATCAATTAAATTGTCTGGTTTTCACTTGTGGTCATTTTGTTAAAGTTGATTTTATCACCCCTTTAAACTTCATTATAAGTTAAAATCCAGTTTGCTTCCTACTTGGAGGTAGAAACGGAAAAGAAAAACTGAGTCCTGATTTTGTATATGTATGCACATGTGCGCACATGCACACACTACTGAGAAATAAACCTAGGGCTTTTGCACTAAATTACATTCCCAAAACATATATGTATATATATTATATACATATATATTTATATGTATATAATATATATACATATATATTTATATGTATGTATTATATATATTTATATGTAAATATATATATAGCTTTTTAATAGACAAGTTCTGAGTAAGTTGCTCAGTTGCTCCAGCTTGGCTTGATCTAATCCTCTTGCCTTAGCTACCCCGAGTCCTGATTTAAGAGAAGAAACCTGAAAAAAAAAAAGCAGGAAATATGATCTGATCAATTTACCAATTTACTTCTTTACAAGAAGAGCAGATAAATGGCAGCAAAAGGAGGTTGTTCAGTCACTGAGCCCTTCTCCCTCACACACACTCATAAGGTCTAAACCATTCTGGAAAATAAGACATAGCACTTGAAATCAACGTACTTTGCTATAATTTGATTCAAAAGAGTACAAAACTAAATCAAGTAAAACAAAATAGTTTGATAAATTCTGAAATCACATATTTGTCAAAAACATTAAGTGAAGTACATGGTACCAGAATATAGAAAGATTCCATAATTTTAACTCAATATTCTACATTGATGTTATTACTATATGCACTCTAAAGAAGGAAAGAGTAGGCTGATGATGGTCACACAAATGATCCAAAACAAAAACAGACAAGTCATAAGACAGCAGTTTCAGGATATTTTATACACCCAAACAAATAAAAATCAGTAAATGAATAAGTACCAAGTATGGTTCTATTCCCGTAGCATTTGGCCACTGATAGCTTTAAGGACATACATCCAATAATAGCAGCCCATTGCCATCATAAGACTATAAATTTACCCTAACTCTTTCATACATGTAAATATTTCAGCCATTACACTTCAATCAACATTTTGCATTTCATTTACTTGGTTTTATTATTATCAAGAATAAAACCAATTAAATATGAAAAGATGTTCAAATAAGTGATTTCGTTCACACACTTAATCACTCTGTATTTTTTCATGAAGAAGACATTTAGTTTCCATTTATAATGCACAAATACCATATATATATTTAAATATATATAAATATATATATTTAAATATATATAAATATATTTATTTAAATATATACATATTTAAATATATATATAAATATTTAAAGTTATTTTGAAAATATCTCTGGACATGTGCTCACTTTACTATCTATTAAGTCTTATTACCTATACTCCTAGGATCATTAAAATATTGAAAAATAACATACTCTACATTTTGTTTGCTGCACTGGTAACAGTATCTAATCTGTTTTTTTTAATACATAGTTAATTTAAACCCTACTGGACTTCTAAAACTAAAAGAAACTAGTCTATGGGGATGAATTGGAGAAGGAAATTAAAATAAAAACATATGTCTAACAGGAAGAAGACAGTTACAGGGCATTTTTAATGATTAAATGTACCAATTGTTCCAAACAGGCATTGATATTAATACAATTCAATAACTTTCATTGTGGATAATGATATGAAATATGATCCTATGCTTTAGAAAATCTGTGTTAATCAGACTGTTGAAGAACAATAATTTTCCACCTGTGATACCTAAGGAATAGCCTGCCAAGCAGACACTATAATGCTGTGCGATTATGCAGTAAACAATAGTTGAGAGGGGAAACTTGGGAGTTTCCAAACAAAATGGCTCTGGTGCAAAAAAGGGGAAAGCACCTTGTAATGTCAATAAGGTCACATGGGAGGAAAACACTGCAAAGGGAAAGCCAATCTTTGGAGAGAGGCTGCATGTAATTAGTGGTAGCAGTCACAGTATTTAACAATACAGCTGAGTCTCAGTGACTTCTATTTAAGTACAAGAACAACTTAGAATGGAAGTCAACAGAAAAGTACAATTTCTTTTCAGAACTTAATTTTGCAAGTTTAGTAGCATGAACTCGCAAACCAAGATTTTACTATTTTTATCATTATTTTAAAGGTCAGCTAACTTGTTTTAATGCTTCTTAAAGGTGAGATACTGTAGGTCCCTGTGTTTTCTATGATTAATTCATCTATCCTCAAACAGCCTCACAAAAGAGTTATGAGTCCACTTTACAGATGAAGACAGCAAAGCACAAGTAGATAAACTGACTTACTCTAGGTCAGACAGTAAATGGCAGAGCCATAATAGAAGTGTCTTAAATATGAAAAATATTTTTTAGATTAAATAATTGTACAAAGAATAGTGACATGGGACTCAGATACAGAATCAGGTCTATTTCTATGCTACATGGACCCAGGCCAGTTGTCATTATGCTGGGCCCCAGAAGCCTCATCATTAATGAGCATGGAGGATCTGTGGCCTTTTGCATGATGGACATCACATCAAAGTCAAACATAAGGGTTTAACAATGGAAGACCTCAAATTATTTGTATATGTCTATCTGACCAGTGCTTCTCAAGTGAGAGAAGAAAGAGGAAACTTTAAAACATGATTACTCAAATAATTGAATTAAAGTCTTGGGAAACCATAGGAAAATATCTCAGAGGAACTGTGAGATATTGGAAAATTGATAGAGTATTATGAAAATGCACATTCACCTAAAATTTGGCTACCTTTTCATAATTCTCTGGGGTCATTCTCCCCTCTATCCAAGATCAAGAGAGACTCAGATGCCCCATGACACATTCAGGAAGGAGAATGCAGCACAGCGTGTCTGGCAACTGTTTGGAGAAGGTAAACTCTCAGTAACCAGCCCTTGGGCTAAGTAGGGAAAAATCAGGTTTCAGAAAATAATGCTTAAGCAAAGACTAGCTGAGCAGTACTGACACCTGCGTGGAAGAATCAATGACAAATATAAAGCTTGTTGTAAGTCAGCACTAATTGGCTTCAAAACATGCCCTCATCTTCCCCAAAACAGATCATCTAAATACAAAGTTTAGGAGAAAAGCCTAGCCAAGAAAAATGGGCTGGGGTCACTTTAATCAACTGTTTCCAAAGAGTTTAGGAGAGCTATAGTGGGACTAAGGGTTTTTATGCTGGGTAGAATGTAACATCTGGTGAATTCAACAACAGAATTAGAAACATCAAATTTTACAGAAAATGAAGGAGAATGAGTTCATCTACAAATTCACTTTCAACTCTAAGAGCTTATCAAAACAAGGTGGTAGAGATATATTGACATCAGATGAAGAATAACTTTAGGAATGAAGTACTACCAAAGATAAAAAGGGGAATTTCATTATGAGAAAAAAGCTTGCCCAACAGAAATAAAACAAGTTTAAAACTGTGCATACCAAATAACATAAACCCAATGCATACACTGCCAAAAATGGACAGATAGATCCTGCACACACACTCACACTCACACACACACACACACACACACAGAAAGACTTGACAGGGAACCAAAGAATCAACTAAACAACACAATTAACAAGTTTAACCTAAATTATTCATATCATATTTACATAAGCATATACACACACAAATGCATACATACATAGACAGTAACCAAAGAGGTTAGAAACACATTCTCTCTAAGTATATATGGAACACATACCAAATTTTGAAGGTCCAGAATCATTCAAAATATGATATCTGAAAGATATCCAGAAAATGTCCAACTATTTGAAAATTAGGAAATAAAGTTCTAAATAACTGAGAGATGAAAAATTGAAAATGAAAAACTATTTTTAACTAAAATAACGTAACACCTTGTGCAATGCAGCTAAAGCACTGCTTAACAGGTCAGTAATAGCCTCTAACTCACATACTGAAAAGAAGAAAAAGCTAAAGTCAAAAAAAGTAAAAAGAGGATAGGTCTAAAGTTTTTATAATTTTTATAAAATGAAAAAATTCTTTAAAAACATAACTTACCAAGTCAGACAATAAAAATATGAAGCTACAATTAAAGAAACCGAATCTATTACTAAAAAACCTTCCCACAAAGAAAATTCTAGGCTCAGATGACTTTACAAGTAAAATCTCCCTAATATCTGAGAAACGATAATGCCAATCTTTATATAAATACTTCTGGAGACTAGGAAACAAGAGAAATTCTCTCAGTTCTTTCTATGAGGAAAGCATAACTTTGATACCAACATCTTACAAGGACATTACAAGAAAGGTACAGACCAGTCTTTCTCTGTGACTATAGACACAAAAGTTAAATATCTGTAAAGCAAACTCAGATGATATACCTGTATATAAAGCACATGACATCATAACCAAGTGGGATTTACTCTAGTAATGCAGGAGTGGTTTAAAATGTAAATACACCAACCACAGTTATTCACTACTTTAAAGGGAAAAAAAGGATGAAAACTAGATGACCAATTGATGGATGCTGAAAAAGTATTTGCAAAACTTACCACCAATTCACAATAAAAAATATCTTAACAAGACAAATAACAACAGACAAAATCAGTTAAAAAAATAGATATTTTAAATAATTACATTTACAATAACATCAAAAATTAAATATTTAGAAAATGTTTAAACAGAAATTTTTAAAACATATATGCTAAAAATTATAAAATATACAGAAAAATTAAAGAAGACTGACATGGATTTATAGACAATACTGTAACAATGTTAATCTTACCCAATTAGACAAGGTTAAGGTCAAGATCAGGTATAAAGATACAGGGTAACCAGAATTACAATACACTGGCAGAAATGTAATTATGTACACTTTGGAAACCTGGAAGTATCTGAACACAAACATTCCATAAATATCTGAACATTCCCTGCTACATAGCCAAACAATGTATACACAGAGTTATCAAAAGAAATAAACTATAATATTCATAGTAGAATTATTTCTAATACCCCAAAATATAAAAATAATTCAAATGTTCATCAGCAGTAGACTGGATAAATGGTAGTATGTCCATGCAATAATATTCCATAACGAATGAACAAACTGCAAGTTCTTCCAACAGCATGGGTAAATCTCACAGCATAAAATTACACAAAATAGCCAAGTATGACAAAGTACATGCTATATGATTCTGTGTACAGTGAAGTTCAGAACTGGCATCATTAGTTCACAAAGAAGTAGCCAGGAACTGGCTACTTCTTGTGAGGGACAGGGCAGAGGCTTAAAAGAGTCAGCAGGGAGGTGGGTTGACTACAATTTCTATTGTTGCCATCTTAGGCTATGGTAATGGAAGTACTGTGTCCAGAATAGAGCAGGTAAAACCTCACTCTGTGCTGATGTGACCACACCACATTTAGAATATTTTGTCAAATTTTAAAAGATGATCACTAACCAAATGAATAAGACTTATATGACATTAACTATAAAATCTAAAGGACTGGAACTATTTTATGATGTCTATGATGAACTAATTTAGGTTTGTTTAAACCGGAAGACATAAAGTAAAATCTCTTGCTACTTTAAACATAGTAGGACTACAGTTTATAAGGCCCTGAGCACTTATAGTTATCAGGTAAGAAATTATTCATGAACATTCCTGAGGGAGAAACCATATTGAAAATGGATATACCTGCTTTCAGTAAGGCCAACACTACTTTTATTTGTTAATACAGGAGAATACTATTCATTACCTTTTCAGTAACTGAGCACAAGTAGTATCTGAATTATGGTGGAGACCATGTTCTGTGAAAAATTATTATTTTAACATTTATACTAGGCCAGAGATAGACAGACTACCATAAGTAAGTACACAGCAACTGAAACAAGAGAGGTAAAACAGAGAATCTCATTTGGGCTTACTCTGGGATACACGTTCACACAAGTGAGCACACACCCATACAAGTGAAACTAGCTACACTATTCAAATTCTATCCCTTCTTTCTTCTATAGGTGAATAAATGCATAAAAGCTACATGACCATGCAAAATCTCCTATCAAATTAAAAGGATTCTACATCCAAAAAAGATTTGGCTTATTCTGTGCTGCTCCAAAAAAATGGGCATAAACAATAAAGAGAAAACTGCAAGTCAGCATAGAAAGATATTTTAAAGAGCTATTTTAAAACACAAAGGGTTGTATGGCAGGACATATGCTTGCCATTCCTGCAAGGAGGCAAGCAAAGGGTACATGGCCATATCTCAAGAATGCTACAGGATGAGCACAGAAAGTGCAATCCTAAAGATCACTTCCAATTGTCAGACCTGCAGTATCAAAAACCTCAAAGGTCCTCAGGGTTTGACTTCACAGTTAGAAGAATCTCTTAAAAGAAGAAATATCTGCTGTGTGATAAGAACAGAGGATGTGACCATTCAACATGACTCCACAATTGTACCACATATCCAAACAGAGAGTCTGGAAGCACAAAGTGATAGTTTAAATATCCCAATTTTCCAATTATTCAAGTATCTTGATACATAATCTAAAACTTCATTAGTTTATTGAAAAAACTAAGAAAATCTCATCCATCTCCAAACTAAAAGAATTGGTGTGGGAGAGAAAAAAATACTGAGAATTTAATTGATTAGAACATTCTCTGTGAATAGGGTAATTCCTAAACACCCAAATAAAATAAAAACTGGAAGTTTTTTAGTCTTGACTAGCAAATTCATATGTCCAAAAACTGACAAATTTATTAGTTCACAGATACCTAGAGCCCCTTCCTATCTAAAGAGAGGCGAGGGTATACAAAGGTTAAGCCATAGGAAAGGCAGTTGTTTCCTTGTGATGCATAATTCCAAACAAAATTATTTCAATATAAAAGCACCAAAAATTCCAGGGAACTCTTCCTATGTCATCTCATAGTCTACATTTTGATAATATTACTTATTTCTTTTATTCAAGTAGAAAGAAAAAATATATTAAGCACCAAGGTATATACGTCACTTCCTGGTTCATGTATCTACTAAATATTAAAAGGTTGTTAATCATTCCATGTCATTTTTCATCCTACCTTAAAAGTAATTATAATCTCAGGAGCTTTCTTAATATAAACAGCTCTAAATGTTCATTTTGTAAACCTGGAATTAATCTAAACTTATCTAAGGAAAAAAGAGGTCCAGAAAGCTAGATAGAGCTTCTTTGTTTTCAATAAAGAACAAATTTTAATTATTTTCAAATATAATGCCTGTATCATCACAGCACACTCTCTTTATAAGAATATGAAAATTTTCTTCTTCTATAGATCTATGAATAAGTTAAATGCTCATTATTAAATGTGTAAAAGTATAACCCTCATAAAAATCTTTTGGATTAAATAGTCTTAAAACTGAAGTTGTATCAGAAAAACCAAATATTAACATTTTCAAGAGTAACTGATACACCTATTTTTTTAAATTCCCAGTATGAAAGACATATTAAACCATTACTAATCTAATAATATTGAAATGAAATGATTCAAATAATTTTAAAGAAAACAGCTCATCTTTTTTACAATGATACAATATTTTCATTATTTGTTTCCAATGAAATTTTATACTCCAAACCCCTTTTATGTCAAAGTTTTAGAAGCTTGTGTGGTACAAAGGAATGCAGAGCCTACAGCCAAAGAGAAGGAAAAGCTATTAATCTTTTAAATATTTAACTATTATAAAACTCTAAAAAGTATTCTAAAAAATGAATTTTAAAATAAATTTGAGAATGCAAACTCATACAATTCTCAGTTTACTTATTGCAACCAGTTAAATTCAAATTTTGTTGTTGCTATAATGCTAAAATCTTTGTATACTAACTCCAAAGAATACCCTTGACAGTTATGTGTACCTTCATGGATATGAACAGGCAAGGACAGTTTAAAGGATTCTATAGGTAAGAGCCATAGTCTCTAGCTCTTTATTTGAAGAGAGTTTTACAGCTCCATCATCAAAGAGATGAAGACACAATGTGGAGAATTTTAATTTATAGCAGAAGAGGTACTGTACTGGTGGCAGTGTTTATAAAAGTAGGTTAAGTCTAAGATAAACAATTCCTCAATTTTATCCCCCTGTCTACTGTTTGTAAAACTTTTTAACATGGCAGTGATGGGGATAGTGAGGAATCATCTATCTCTGATCTTCAGAAGTGTTGGGGAGAATACTGCAAGCAGAGAATACTGCATGTTTCTTCGTCAAGGTCATTTCTCCAGAATGCTACAGATGGATCACAGGTGTAGTTAAAAGGAACAAAGCCAAAACTGGGAAGGGAACAGGAAGAGCTAAACTCAAATACCCCCTTCTCAGCAACAATCACATTGGCCTTTCAATTTAAAGATAATTCTCTGCCAGTTATCATAATGATGTTATTCTTATTCAATTATTTGCTAACTTTTATTTCTTGGTCTCCCTCAATTACAGAATAAGGTCTGTGATGCAAAAACCTCATTTATCTTCTTCATTTCCAAATTCCTAGCATCTAAAACTACTTCTGACATTCACTGAGGACAAGGACAAAAAAAGGAAGAAACAAAGAAGAGGGGTAACCTCGTGCATGCTATCATGGAGGAAGCCAACCCAATGATACTTAGTCCAAGTTTCATTCACTTGAGAAGTTTTGGTGGCACAGGCAGCAGCACAGGAGTAGAAACACTCTGGACCACATACCAATGGCTGCCATTTACACAGGCACATACAGTACTGTGTTTCTGCAACATCCATGAAAAAAATGGAAGAAATAAGGCTTAAATTTCAGTAACGGTATAAGATAGACAACAACTAAATGTAATAAGTAAATTAAATGGTGTATTAGTAGGAGATAATCAATTTGAGAGAGAAAGTAGCAGAATGAGAATAGGGAGTACAGGGTCTTGTATTTTTAAATAGGGGATCAGACTAGACCACATTGAACAAATTAAATCTAAGCAAAGACTTGAGGCAAGACAGAGCCAGACTGGAAAAGGGAAGTCAGGTATACTAACAAATAGCTGCATCTTTGAGCAAAAGCCTCTGGAGTCATTTATAAGAGAGTTCAAACTAGAAAGGAATCTTGACTGGGAATGGGATCACTGGCTCCTGTGTCAGGTTAAAGAAACATGGCAGAGATGCAAAGACACCAGAGACAGCAACAATCCTTTCCAGGCTCTCCAAAGTACCTTGCTCCAAACCAAGTAAAATGTTTATTTCACTATACAAAATCAACTAAGATCCTCCAAGCTTAACATTATCATCTTCAGCCACACAAAGGCAGAGTCATTTCTGACTTATATACTACTAAAATCCCTGCATCTGACATATCCCTCTTCTTACAGCAGGTGTGTAATAAAAAGTCCCCATTCCTATTACTACTTTGTATGATTCTTCAAGTCTAGTTTTAGACAGCAGAGGAAGGAAAGGCAACAGAATGTGAGAAGTTTCAAAAAGAACAACATCCCTAACGTAAGACAAGTTTTTCACATGTCAAAACTTTAGCCAGGAAAGAACACTTTTCTCCAGTCTTTTTCTGCACGTGTGTTCAACATGTAGTCTGTAGACCAACATGATCCATGAACTGTTTGCTTTCTTGTGCAACGAAATAAACACAGAAATTGGGAGGAAAGTGAATCTTTAAAAATTTTATAGCAATTTTTATTGCTGCATTACCCATGCACATGATTTGAATTTTATGAAAATATCTGTTTGCTATAGAGGACTAAATAAGCAAAACAATCTGGTCCTCTACCACAAATGGCTTGGGAAGTCTTGGGTGAACCAGCCATCTGCCCATGACATTCAGTGACCTAACAAAGTTAAGAAAAACTTACATAGTATTGTCTAAAGTTATTGTATACATCACTGCCTTATTATACTATCACTGTACTATTAAGTTGTAGATAAGGAAAAAGCCCCAAACAGATATAGAAAATTTCATAGGAGTCAATAACAACAAAAAACAAGGAGGACTCAAAGCTAAACATATGAAAGAATGGCAAAAATTATAAAAAAAGAAAATGTTGAGAAAAAAGGTTTCCTGAGAGTTACAATACAATATTATTTGCATATACTTACATACATGTATATATATACTTACATGCATATATACTAATTTAAAATAAAAGCTGATGTGACTGTAGGATGGTCTTTTACTTTGTACAAAAGTTAACTTAAAGCTTATTGTTTTGAAAATTGTCAATATTGAAATATTTTAATTAAAATAAATACCAGCTGACTTGCACTCATGGTTACAGTCATTAAGACTACCCTGCCCCTGTTTCTCTGGAAACTGTCCTCAAATAAGGAAATTGAAGGGAAAACAAAAAAGAACTATAACCCCTCACCTTCATGAAAGTAGGAGTTATCTACAACTCAAAGCACAATATGAATAACAGAAAAAAGATGGCTGCATGAGTAGTGAATTCTCGGAGAAAGATCAAAGGCAAGCACTGCAGTTGGAGACAGCAGCATGAGAAGAACATGTCTACTTCAACACAGTCTAGGGAAACTAGTTCCAAGGAAACACAGAGGAAGGTGCAAGCTAAAATGGTGAATAGAAGTTGCCTAAAAATTCTTTTAAGGAAGGATGAAACTACTAGTTATGTGTCCCCCATCTGCCTTCCCTATAAAGAGGCAAGAGATGTAATCTCTGGAGAAACTGAGCCAGAGAATGTTCTAAACTCCAAGATATCAGACACAGAGAAGAGTTAAATAAAAAAGGCAACACACTAAAGCCAGAACCCTACATAATGAATGCTACGCACACCAACCTGACTGCCCCACCCAGTTGGAGAAGGCTAAAAACCTTATGGTCAGCCCTCTTTCCCAACCACTGCTCACAGATGATTAGAGGAATATGCTCCGATGAAACAAAGGACCCAGAAAACTGAGTATTCAACCAGAAGAGATAGAAAAACATTCTAAAGTAAATAGTGACAGCAGTTAATATGTTAACATGAGACTGTAGAGAACAGCCACCCATGATGGAAACAGGACAATGAAGGGGTCCGGTAGCATTGTTATAAGAAAAAAAAAAACCAATAGATTTTATGATGGTTTTAACTTTGGAAAATCTCCATGGGTGTGATTTTATACAACTATTAGGAGTGGAAAGAAAGGATGAGTCAAAGAAAATTAAGCAAATAAATTACAATGACTCTAGGAAAACCAAAAAATTACACAAGACAAAAAGCAACCATCATTAATAGCTGAAGAGTGAACAATGTCTTCATGGTCAAAATAGTGAAAATATTGATTACAGATTTAGTTTTAAAAGCCCAACAAACATTTTGGAAGGCAAAGAGGAGAAGCTACAAGAAAGCTAAAATTTTCAATCACCTTAAGGAGATGCAAAGATGCAAATAGATAATGTCTACAATTGATGAACAAGAGACAGTAGCAAATTCATATTTATAAATAAAAGCACACTGCTATTCTTTGATTCATAAATTTTTTAGAATTATGAAAGAAAAAATTTTAAAGGGTTTAGAGTAAGTGCTCCCTGGACATAGTATAGGTGGGATGTTGCCAAGTGATGGCTGTTTAATGAAACACAGCTAAGCTGGTTTGCTTGCGGACTATGTTTGGCTGGTTTTGCACAACAGGAAAATAGCTGCAACAGAGATTATATGAGGTACAAAGGCGAAACTGTTTACTACCTGGCCCTGCACAAAGAAAAAATGCCAAGCCTGCTTTCAACTATGCGTAAGCATTACTTTCATTTCTAAAAAATTAAATGGTTCAGAAAGAGTGGCCCAGCAGTACGTTATGGACACAACTCTTCTAGACATTTGTTTTCATCTTTTTGAATGTTAACACATTCTCTCTAAATAATAAGCATTTCTAATTGTCTCAAATTATTAACTTCAGAAATCATCTTTTTGATGTTCTTAAATCACTGATGAGGAACTTACTGTGTTTATGATCCTTAAACATTTCTTTCTTTCCCTTAATATAGTTAGTCAAATATTTTTATTTCCTGTAGTGTTTACCTTTATCTGTAATGAGTACCTTAAACTTTTCTTTTTGGTACCAGGGATCAACTCAGGACCTTGTGCTTGCAAGGCAGGTGGCAGAACCACTGAGCTAAATCCCCAGCCCACTAAACTACATTTTTTTAATTCTCTCAGAATACAAGAATACATCACAACCCTCTCTTCTTTCCTTCTGCCCTTCATATCCTCCATCTGTCAGCTTTACCTTTACTTTTACGTTGTCAAAGTTGAAGATATTTACATTCTTTTCAGTAATGGTAAGTATGCTTTCTCCAATATTTGATTCCAAAAGTTGAAAACCATTACATAGTATTGATTTTCATTGCAAAAGTGTCCTTTGACAAAGCAGTTCTTTCAGACTGGGGAAATGATTAGCTTGTCTCCATGGTATAAAACTTCATAGAGTTAAAAGAAGACTTTTTATAGATTTATGCCATCTTCAATGAACATGCAGATTACTAAATGATCACTTGCTTTCTTTTTTTCATATAGAAATAACCAAAGTTTTAACTCTCATATGTTCTTCACTAAGCATGTTATTTATTTGCCTGTGAGATTTTTACTGTACTTTCACATGCTAAAAGACAGAGGTCAAAAATTTATAAAGCTTGTTAACAACACCCCAATTTAAACCAAACTCTTACTTAGTGTGATCACATGAAAAGCACAGCATACGACACAGTTGGAATACTGTAGTTTCTATAAAAGCATTGTGTTTTTCACAATTTTGACTTATACAGTGACACCCACATACTATCCAAGACTGTAAGAGAGTCCACTTTAAAATATTAAACAAAGATGAAAGTATGGTGAAGGAACAGAAAGGCAAAAAAAGTACTGAATCTGAGATACCTTTAGGTGATTCAGATAAAGATGTGTAGCAGGCAGCTGAAAATGTGGGAATGGTAGTCAAAAAGGAGCATATTCATTTGCAAAAAAACAAATAGAGATAATATTTGGAGTCAAGGAATATATAAAATAGCTGAAGAATCACTGGTAAAAAAGAACAAATATATGAGCATTATTCAACAGTCATTGATTGCTTTATATGCATACATCCTGAAGTTATAGTAATGAGTACAGTAATGAGCATGGTCCCAGCTTTTATGAAGATTATAGTCTAGTGGGTCCTAAGGAGAATTATCTTCAGCATTTTAAGATCACTTCTATTTACCTTGTATAATACCCATGATCAAGTCTTCTTGCCTAAACACATTCTTGTCAGTATTTTCTCATGCTCTCTCCCAAATGGATCTGTATAAGCTTTCCTCTTTATAGTCACACCATCATATGCACATGTTCAGCCCTAAACATCTGCTCAGCCTTTATGTCCAAATTCCTCAATGTTCACTGAATCCTGGATACTCTACTTATTCATATGTATGTTCTCTCCCTAGTGAGCTCATCCATGCCCATAATTTTAACCCCTATGTAAAAGTGGTAGATGCCAAATATGTATCTCCCAAGACTTACTGCTAAGCTCCAACCTGACATCTCAATGTAGATGCCCAAAACTCAGTGCATGACATTCTTCCCCGAGGCCCTTGGTATTTCTTTTCTCTACAAGTGGCAGCACTTTTCCAGTCCTGAGAGCCAAAAATTTAGCATTCATAAACTTTTTTTCTTCCCCTTATGTGAAATCTGTCAACATGTTAGCCCTCATCCTCTGCCTATACTGCAGCAAAAGTACCCCACTGCTCTTCTACATCTGTGCACTTTTCTCCAAACTCACCAGACCTTTCCCATAGACATGTGCTTGGCATCCTATGACTGCTTCAATCCAAAGTGTGTTTCTCTCTTGCTTGCAGTGACCTTTCATCTTTCTCTTTCTATTTTAATATTAGTTATCATTTCTGAAGGCTCAACTCAGACACTTATTCATCTTACATATGACTCCTTCCCTAGTTCTTTAATCAAAATTTATTTCTTCTTTTACTACAATCCCCACATTATATACAATTGGATGATATCTGATATTTGATAGTGGCTCTGTGATTATAGGTTGTTTATGTGTTTTTCTCAGATGTGTGAGAAATATCTTCTTTAATGCATTCGTTTTATTCCCCCAGCAGAGACCCCAAGTCAGCATTACAAATATAGCTTAAATTCAACAAGGGGTAAAGTAAATTGCTGGGTATTAATAAGTGGAAAAAGAAGATCATATTTATACATAAAAAGAATAGTTCGGACTACACTAAGTACAAGAAAGGAAAACTGCAGCAGTAGACACGAGGAAACACCCATTTATCATTCCATAGTTACCCAACAGCTTTATGCTCTCTTCAAGGACAAAGTCATGGTCAAAAGTCTTTAAAAGTTTGCAATCTCACACATATTGCCCAAGATATTCCCACAATGCCCTGGGAGACCTCTAAAATGTGGTAAATAGTACACCAATCAAATCTAGTGCTAAACCACATTTATCCCAGTAATCTCTAACTCAGCCTTCTTGCAAGAATATATGTGAAAATTGCTCGCTAGAGATCAGAGCATGTTTCATCAAAAAAGGCTCTTCCATCTAATTTTCTATAGATGAATAAACTGAGGCTCGGATTAAATATACTCCTGGAGATCACAATATTAGCCAGTGGTAGGGACAAGATCACAGCATAATTTTCCTGCATTTTGGTCTAGTGAGCTGGTGCTCAGTCTGTGTAAAATGGAAAGGCTCACATGCATGGATAATGGGAATGACTGGAATTCTTCATCCACTGGGTGAGGAATGTGGCTCATTCCCTCTAAACTAAGGAAATCTACTTGTGTGTATGAGGCCACAGCCCTGAACTGGATGGTACTGAGGAGTTATGCCAGAAAGAGCACCCTTGTTTCTCTGGTAGCACGCTGTATCCTTTTAACAGGAGCCCAACAGCGAGAACATGGACACCCCTGGGCCAGGACCTCACCTTTCAGGAGGTCAAAAGCTACAGACCCTTTTCAAGACAATCTCGATACCTCTCATAACAATATGTAAATATATTTGAACCATTTTTTAAAGTTCTAAAATGGAGACATTCTGTAGTTTCTAAAGAATTTTAAAAGCTCTGGTTTAAAGAACAAAGTTAAAAAAAAAAATCAACAAAAATCACAGCCACAAACATGATCAAAATACTGCAGGATTCTGAGGAACCACTCCCTAAATTCTTAACATTCCTAAACCAGAACAAATGTTTTCTCTGCAGTCTTCTTCATGAGAGTGATGGATTCACTTAAATTGAACCCAGACAATACTTACATAAAATATTTACATTGGCCAAAGTTCTTATTAAATGCTACGCTTTTAAGCTAATGCCCAATAAACACAGTGAAGAATGAGATGAAGTAAAGGAAGAGAAGGAGAAGACAATGATTATTTCTCTGACTGCTTCATATTAGCTCATCCCATATGCATTCACTAATGAGCACAGGAGACAAATTCCTACCACTTCTGCTCTCTGACATTCATGTATCTAACAGAAAACTATTATCAGGAAGTACAGCCAGAGGAATAAGCCCTGCTAAGGAGTCTAGATTCTCAAAAGCTATTTGTCTATAACTTCTTCAAAATGAATTTTACCAGAACCAAAATGTACTTATAAGGGAAGTTTCTTAAAACCTAGAGTCAATTTTTAAATGTAGAAATAAAAATATCCTTTCATAAGTGCTTTTGTACAATGCGTTACCATTCACATGCACACAGCACATCAAACATGAAAATAAACTTTCAATACATTAAACCAATAATCATACATGACTAATTTTCAGGGAGCATCACAAATCTTTAGTTATCCCCTAGCTACCTAGAATTTTATTTGCTTTATGATACTTGCAGACCCAAACTTCTATAATTTATCTGCTACCTGGAAACACAATAGATGAAAAGAATACAGGTATTTATTACACGAAAAGAACTCCAAGACCTAAAAAATGCAACTGATGATTTATTCCATATTTAATTCTATCACCCTAGACATTTTCTGCTTTGTCATCTATTTTTGAGATTTGGATTAAGAAAGAGATTCTCAGAAAAAAAAATCAACCTATCCCTTGCATGAATAACCAATGTACAAGTAAGCTATTAGACAGTAATGAGCAAGACTATATATCCAAGCCACAACATTAGCCTCAGATCATGAATCAAATAAAAATCTCATCCAATTAAGAGTCCTATTCTTTGAACAAGACAAGTTTATTTGCTATCATGTTTGGATATTGAAAAAAGATTTCTCACATTTTGTTTCTCATCTTACATTCTGTTTCTCATCTTACATTTTGTTTGCTATCTATTACTTGTATACTTTAAAAATGTGTTTCACAATTTCAGCAATGCACATGCCAAAAAGTCACTTTTCTAAATCACAAGGGCACAATTACATACTAAAATAAGGCAACTATATATGACAGAATCAGTAAATGTATAATTGCAAAATTTATAAATTATGATGATGATTTTAAAAACAGTTGCTATTGACCATGTGCAACATATTGCTTTCTACATAAGGAACTTAACCTTCACACCACTTAAAAATAAAACATCATGAATATTTTTATTTAGATGAGAAAAATAAGGCTCAAAGAGGTAGCATACCTCGTACAAGGTCAAAGGGGCTGGTAAGTACAGGAATCACACCTGAGGACCAAACCCACTGGCTAAACACTTCGAAACCTCCCACCAGCCTTCAGCAACTAAATAAGTGAAATGATTTCCTTCAACTGATAAAACAGGTATAAGCTAAGTTTACAGAAATATGATTGACCTTAGCACTCATATTTCATGGTATGGATGTAAGTTTCATGAAAAATTTAGGTACTGACAGTGCAACAAAGGACAGGAGTGTTATTCTCAACAACCAAATATTAAAACTTGGAGGAAGGATGTGTTGATGCTGAGCTCAGCAGAAGCGATGGGAGCCTTAGAAAACTGAGTGGAACTCACAACTTAATACCAGGACAGGCAGAGATAAGTGAGATGAAATGTGTAGATCCCAAAAGTGGAATCAACCCAAGGAAAATGGTAATCAAGGTTAAAGCCTAGATTAAGCTCATGCTTACCTGCTTATAACAGTAAACTGGGATGAGGAATTACTAAAACGTGGCCAATGTACCAATGTCTTATTTGCATGGTTTTGGTGTTTGGATAAAGGAAGAAAATGTAGCACAGTCTGACTTCATGGTATTACAACAGGGTTATGGTATGAAAATAAATCTTATCAGGCAATGTAGGGGTTTAGAATACATAAAGTAGAGCAGTCCTCAAAATTGGGGGTACCAAAGACCTTTTCAAGGTAAAAAAAAAAGTCAAAGGTATTTTTATAATAATTCTGTGATATTTGCTTTGTTCACTATGCTGCCATTTGGCGGCTCGTGGCAACGAATGATGGTGCCTTAGCCTGAATAATGAGAGACACCAAAATGTAGAGTCATTTTATTGTTTAACACTACCCAGTACCAATTCTAAACAAAAACAAAAGGCTAAGCACTTTCATTTAAGAAGATTTTCTGAGAAGCAATACAGGCCAAATTTTATTAAACTTCAGCAATTGAATTTACATCCGTTTAATATCCTATGTGACAAAACAGGAAATATGAATAAAGCACTTATGATATATGATTCTGACATAGGAGGTAGTGTGTAGCAAAGCTGGCTGGAGAAATGGGAGGGACCTGTCAACTGTAACATCCCAGGGTGGCACCCAATGATTCTCAGGACCCCATCTGTAAAACTTCTTGAGGGCTCCCACCAGATGTGGACAACATAATTGAAACCAGACCAAGAGGAGCCCACTACGAAGACTCCTCATGATGGCCCACTCTGCATCTTCTGGACACAGAGTGCACTTTCGCTTTTGCTTTTATCCTTTCTTTAGTTCTTCCCTTAGCCCTTCACCCCTCATTTTTCAAATAAACTTTTGGCACCGTTTCTGGCTTATCTCATCCAATTCTTTGTTCAAATCAAGAAGGACCTGGAATACTTTTGATTGGTGAGACATTTTTAAAGGAGCTACCCGACAACAGTTCTGCAAAGGAAAAGAATTTGAGCAGTGAAGTTAAAAACAAAAGTAGCTACAGTTTTCATAGAAAACTGTAGCTACTTTTTTTTTACTTGAACAAATGATGGCTAGACAAACTGATTTTTTGGACTTTGGTATTTGGAAGACATGTTCTTAAAAATAAAAAGATTGTCACTTCAAGGAAAACAATACATTTTATTTATTATTGATAATAAAATTCAGATGAAAATTAGAATTTGGAACAATTTGTATTTGCCATAATGAGTATGATAGTTTCCCAGTGTTTAAAGTCTTTTCTGATAAGATTGGTGGTACTATTAATGAATATGGTGATTTGGGCATCATAACATGAAATGTGGCAACACTAGAAAAAACTGTATAATTCAACTTATCAATACTTTCAAGGTAAAAATGCATGATGTCATAAAATCATGTATCTGTAAAAAGCTCTGCTTAGAATGAAAGACCAATATATTTTAACTTAGCAAGGTATAAAAGTTCCTTGATAATGTTTTCAGTTTTCCTCCTACAAGAAACCCTTAAGGAACTACCACTTGTCAAATTTAGATATGGTATTAGAGAAGAATTTCCACAATTATCTGAAAAGATGATTAAAATGATTCTTCCTTTTCCAACTACATGTCTCTATGAGGCCCAATTTTCTACATACACATCAACCAAAATAGCATAGCACAAGACTGACCACAGATATGAGACTACAGTTGTCGTCTACTAAATCAGATGTTAAAGAACTATAAAAATATAAAATGAAATATATTTCTCAAAAAAGCTCAACCTGTAATGGACTTATTTTTAAATACACTTTCGGATATTTTAAATGTCTTAGTTCTAATGTCTAATCCAAAATACTGATAAATATAAAGAAAATAAGCCAAAGTTCACTAGGGTCCTTAGGGATGTAAGCCAGTAGAGTTCTTAAGAAGAAAAATTGGCCATCCTGCAGCAGAGTTTTATATCCCACACAAAGAACAGAGAGTGGTACTTGGTCATCATGGCTCCTTCTTCTTCTAATAAGGAGGTACTCTGTTTGAATATTAAATATCTTGTTTAGGAATTTTCAAGTAGAAAGTAAACTGCAGCAGTGTTCCAATCCTCTGGGTGAGAGAGACCCCACAGCCAACAGTTGTATCTTCCTGATCCTCATCGGAAGTATTCTTGTTCAATAGGTGGAAAATGGAAGCAAGGAGGAACACAAAACTCAGTGGTGGAAAAGCTAAGGCTGGTTGAAAGGCTAAGCACTCCCACCAAGTGTGCATCAGAGCTTGTTTAGGGATAGGAAGTACCAATACCTGTTCCTAGGAGACATCCTGACAAATAGGTACAACTGAAGAGAAAGTGAGTATTTCAATGTCCCCCAAAATACCAGTTCTTGTAAGGAAGAATAACTGCTAATTACTAATCTGATTTAAAAGGAGTCCTGACCTATAGGAATAGTGGGGAAACTAGCAGGAAATCTTCCCTAGACAAAGCATCAATATCTAGCTGTGCATCAAATATGGAAGTATCTAGGCTGTGAAAAGGAGGAAAATTAAGAATCAATCTCAAATCAGCAATTTATGGCTTCATTTTTGGCCTAAACATCATGCATGCTTTATAAATTCACTCATTAAAATAAATATAAAGTTCCATGGAGTTAAGATATACTCGATTTTTATAACATCTTTCTTTAGAAATTACAAAACATCATGCACTTGTTATTATTAATGACAAATAATACGCTGTGATCCTTAAAAAGGAACAATAAAAAACTTTCACAGGAGAAAGAAAAAAATCACAGACAGGAAATGCAGCAACTTGCTTAAAGGATCAAAATTTAGTACCAAAGTCACTTCAAAAATATACTTCTGTGACCTTGTGCAGCCCAGATCAGTGCTTAACAGGACACTGGCTTGGTCCACTGATGATTTATTATACATCAGCTGAACTTCTTTCAGAGAAAGTATTGACATAACAGTAAATCAGCATCTTTCTTAAAGATCATACATTGCTATGTGTTATGTATTTTCATAGGGCATCCTCCCAACTTAGCATATTCCCTGGCAAACTGTAGATAATAAATAATTATACTTGCTTTAAGTGTTTAATACTTGGGGCTGGGGCAAGGAGGACATTTTTCTTAAGGAAACTTGTAAATATCTGGTAGCTGCTTTTATAAAAAAAATTACAAAGAGAGGTTGGTAGAATATGATTAACTGCAATAACATGGTTGAAACAGAAATGACCAACTGAAGGCGAAAACTTTCAGACCCAGGGATAGAATATTCTGCTCAACTAACATTTGTTGAATGGCTTCTTCCCTAAGAGAAAAAGATGGGAGGAAGTACACTGTCTAGAGACCTCACTGAGAGCAATCAGCAAACACTTCATTCTGATGCATGAACCTTTAAGGTTACGGTGAGTTACCTACATAGGCTTTTTGAAGTGGTGCCATGTTGCTGAGTCTCCCATCTACACTAAATAGGGTTAACTCTAATTCTTCAGTCTCACAAAGAGAATGGCATTAATACCAGGGCTATATTAAACAGTAACAGTTGTCAGTTTATGATTGGTATGAAAAGCAACCCTGGCTTGGGCCTATGTTGTCATATTACAATCTTTTTAGTAAACAGTATCCATTGTTTATAGAGGCTGATTAATATTATTTCAAAGCTGCTGTTAAATAATGTATGAAAGTACTTAAGAAGGTGATAAAATGGTCTCAAATACCACTATCCACATGAAGAGAAGCCTAGCTCACAGCCCAGCGCACAGAAGTGCTTTTATTCAACTTGCATAGTTGTTGTTTTGTTTTGTACTAGGGATTAAACCCAAGGTCACCCTACCACTGAGCTACATCTCTGGCCCTTTTCATTTATTATTTTTATTTTTTAGTCTGAGACAGTGTCTAGCTGAGTTGCCCAGGGTGGACTCCATTTTGGAGTCCTCTTGCCTCAGTCTCTCAAGTAGCTAGGATTACAGGCAGGTACCACCACACCTAGCTTGACTTGCATACATTTTAAGGTGAGAAATTCTGTATAGACATGTGGCTTTCCAGCTCCTCTTGGAAAAAGAAAATTATGTAATCTGTCAAAAGTAGGCCTAGCCAGGTATGATGGTACAGGAGAATGAAAAGTTCAACTTAGAAACTTGTCTCAAAATAAAAAAGAAAAGGGCTGAAGATATAGCTCAGTGCAAAGATGCTGGGTTTAATCCCAGGTAGCCAAAGAAAAAACATGTGCATGCACACACGTGCACGCGCACACACACACATACACACATATAACACTAGTGTACCCTCCACTTGGCTAGTTCCTAACCTTTCTTATTGCTTTCTTGCAGCCAGACTCATTCAGTGACTTTGATTTCCCTATTCAACAGCACAGGTTATTGAGTTGGAAACCCTTTGACTCCTGCTTCAAATGTGAGTATCTCACGGGATCCCTCTCACTGATGCCAGCTGCCTAAGTGCAGGCTGAGAATACAGAGAGAAATCCCTTCTTTGGGGCTACCTTTTGGAGACAAACCTGACTGTAAAACAACACAATTGTCCAGTTACATAAAAAAGTTCAAGATTCTTACAAGGAAGTTACTAAAAGCTAAAAATCTCTGCTATTGATTACTCTTCAGATCAAGTGCATTCAGCACCATTCAGTATAACAGTAATATGTCTGAAATGCAAATTGAGGAGTTAGCATCTTGTGAGATCAGCATATCTAGACTGCTATCATAACTAAGGAATGCAAAAACAGCTAAAACAATGTGAGAGTTGCCCTGGGTACTTAAACTTTCAGGGATGAAGACACTCACACACACAACAGAACCAAGATAGTGTATTTTAATGCCTAAGTTTTTCAACATCTGCAAAGATCATGGAAGTTGACTGGACATTGGACTATTTCTTTGCATAGGTTAGTAAGAAAGAACAAAATCCTCAGTCATACATTAATATTAGCAGATTGCACCCTGGAAATAACAGTTGAGATCTTTAAATATAGTTACTTTGGTTGGATAGTGGAAAAAACCCTTAATATTAGAGGATGATGTGTAGAAATGAATACAAATTATTTGAAACTCATGTTTCAAATACTGATAATTTCTAGAAAGGTATTGAATAATGAAAACAGCACCTATATGTTAAGTAACCTGTTCTCCAAGGTTTGAAAAGGGAAGAAAAAACTTCATTAAATGTGTAATATGCAGGTTATACAACTTTCTATCTTTTACAATTCCTCAGTTTTGAGATAACTATTAAAAATAATGGTCACTTCACTTTGTTGCTTTCTTTGCAACCTGTAGAATGTGAAAATATCTTTGTTAGCTACAATTTGGACAGAGAATTATTATATAGAATATATAAAGAACTCAAGAGAATTAATCCCCAGAAAATAAATTGCTAATAAAAAAAATGGACTAATGAACCTCTATTAGTCAGCTTTGCTATTTCTGGGACCAAATACCCAACACATGCAACTTAAAGGAGAGGTTTATTTTGGATCATGGTTTCAGTAGGGTCAGTCCACAGCTAAACGGCTCCAAGGTAGAAAACACAGGGTGGAAGGTGATGATGGAGGAAAGCTGCTCAAGTCATGGCTACCAGAAAGCAAAGAAAAAAGGGAAGAGTCAGGGGTGAGAGTACACCTTCCAAGTCATATCCCCAGTGACCTGCTTCTGAAAGAATGAAAGACAGCATATTAGAGCAATTCATGCATGCCCATGTTTATAACATTTATAGTGGCACAATAGCTAAGGTGTGAAAACAGCCTGCATACCTGAGAACAGATAAATGGATAAAGATATTATATTCTATATAGGAAATGGAATATTATTCCGTCATAAAGAAGAATGAAATCAGGTCATTTGCAGGAAAATGGATAGAACTGGAGACCATTACATGAACCAAAATAAGCCCAACTAAGAAAGTTAAATGTTTTATGTTTTCTCTTATATGACAAGCCCAAAATATACGTGAATAAATGAATAAAATAAAGAAGAGATATAGGTAACTAGGAGGAAGACTCTTGGAAATGGGCATCTGGACTAAGAGAAGAGAGAAAGGAAAGGAGGGACCGAAAATGACCAAGATATGTCATATACATATACCAACTCACTAAAACAAACGTCACTATTCTATATTACTAACACACACAAAAAAAGAATGGTCACCAACTTTCACACAAGACTTGCAGGGTGGCTGCAAACAGTGAAGAAAATCTTCCCTAGAATCTTTTAATCCAGACGCTTATTTACCAAGGCCTAGAGATATTTTCAAAACTTTTCTTCAGTGTGGGAATTTGGACAGTACTATCCCATGACTTCAGGAAAGGCTACCAGTAGACTAAAACACTGAGCAATCTACAGCTTAAATATAATAGTATTGCTAAAAAACAGAGAGCTTTCCACCAGGAGAGACTGTTAATTGAATAATGAAGTAAAAAAAGAACTAAATAATCAACAGCAAGAAATGTGTATTTCCAGCAAACAAAATTATGAAAAGTATCATTTTTTGTTTTATTTTAATTTTTTGTGGGGTTTTTTTGGTACTGGGGATAGAACTCGGAATCTTGCACTTGCGAGCCAGGTGGAAAGCCCGTATCTAAATCAGGAGGGTTCTTTTCTACTCTCAAATAAGAGCCACAGTACGTATTACCAAGAGTAAAGTCTGGAAATCTAATGGAGTTCTACTCTGTTATATATAAATACCGTATTTTCCTTACTCATTCATCTCTTGATGGACATATACACTGTTTCCAAGATCTACCTATTATAAATTGCGCTGCTAAAAAACATGAGTACGCATGTATCACTGTAACATGATGATTTTAATTCCTCTGGGAAGATACCTAGAAGGGGAATAGCTGGGTCAAATAGAATTTCTACTTTCAGTTTTTTTAGGAATCTCTAGACTGACTTCCATAGTGGTTACACTAATTTATGTTCCCATCAACAAGGTAGAAGGGTTCTTTTTCCCACAGCCTCACCACACTTGCCAGTACTTGATTTCTTGATGATGGAAATTCTTATTGGAATATGTGGGATCTATATTGTTTTAATTTGCATTTGTCTAATAGCCAGTGATGGTGAACAATTTGCTATGTGTTTATTAGCCAATTTGTACTTCTGAGAAGTGTCTCTTCCTTTCAGTTACCATGTTTTGACTGGGTCTTTTATTGGGGGGGTCCAACTTTTTGAATTCTTTATATGGTCTAGATTATTAGCTCTTTATCCAAGGAACAGCTGGCAAATTTTTTTTTCTATTCTGTAGATTGCCCCTTCATTCTGTTGGTTGTTTCCTTTGCTGTGCAGAACCTTTTTAATTTGATACGATCCGACATGTTGATTTTAAATTTTATTTCCTATGCAACTGAGATTCTGTTCGGAAAGTCCTTGCCCATACCTATATCTTCAATAGTTACTCTTCAGCATGTTCTGTATCACTTAACATCACATGTATTGGCAAAAATACACAACAAAATAATGCCCATGTATTGTTGGTGGGAATATAAAAGCAGTACTACATTTGGAAAATGATTCAGGAGTGTCTTCTAAAGTTAAATATAAATTTGCTATAATTTTCAATACTAAATATTACTTGAAGAGAAACACATGTCTACAAATAAACTTGCACATGAATGTTCAAAACACCTATGTATATAATAGCAAAAAGCTGAAAACAACTAAAATGTGCTATTGCCAACAACAGACTAACCCTGAGATAGCCCAGTGGTAGATGTATTGGTGTATACACATTTGTCAAAACACAAAGGTACACTTAAAACGGTTATACATTTCTCTATGTATATTAGACCTAAATCACATTTATTTCTAAAAATTGATATTGATGTTATAAATAATTAAAATTTAATTCTTATAACTCAATGAATGTACTAAGCAATGATAATTTATCCTGTCACTTCAGAGGTCATTCAAACATTGAGTAGCATCAGCATTCTCTAGGCAGGACCACCCTCAGCACCCAAAATAATGTTTTCTAAATCTGTGCATAGCTTCAAAGTCACTTTTTGAAATTCAAAGATGTTAATTTTTCAGCATATTTAATAATAAAATCAGGCTTACTTTTGTACAGTAACCTTATCCAAATACACAAAAATATTATAGAAAGTATAATTATGTCCATAGTGCTCACAGCAATACTCATAATACATAATATTTAAAATAATAATAAAGTAATGTGAACAAAGACTCAAGTTGTCACAGTGCTGTACATTAGTACCCAAAGTCTAATATCTCCCTTAAGTAACATATCTTTTGACTTCTTACTAGTTATATTTTTCATACCTTTAATGTTTTATAGCTTTTAAATCATATCTTGGCACCCCATCAATTCCCGAAACATAATTTAGAACTATTTATGTGTTGGATTTAACTACCAATTGCACATTATAGCCTGTTCCTATTAGACAAAATTGTAAGAACTGGAGCTCTCAAAAACATTTACACATACTTCTAAAA
The DNA here is from genome assembly GCF_053883595.1 of Heterocephalus glaber. Taxonomy (NCBI): domain Eukaryota; kingdom Metazoa; phylum Chordata; class Mammalia; order Rodentia; family Bathyergidae; genus Heterocephalus; species Heterocephalus glaber. The sequence goes on from NW_028258153.1 coordinate 20,149,851, forward strand.
TGTGTCTTAAAATTATGATTGGATATCATATGATCCATTCAGCACTCCATGTTGATTTAGAAAAAAATGTGGTATGGTTTGGATCCAAAATTTCCACCAAAAGGCTCATTTGTTCAGAAGTGGGTCTTTTGGAAGGTGATTAAATGATGGGGGCCGTACTTCATCAGTGGTTTAATCCACTGATGGGTTCATAATGTGATGGCATTTTAGGGGGTAAGATGGGAACTTAGGGGTGGGGCCTAATTGAAGGGACCACTGTCTTGTCCTGGTCCCTTCCTTTTTGGCCCTCTTCCTGCTTCCTATCTCCACGAGGTGAGCAGCTTTGCTCTATTATACACTACCTGCCCTGATATTCTTCCTCACATCAAACCAAGAGACAATGGAGTCTACAGACCATGGGTTGAAGCCAATAGCCAAAATCAGGCTTTCCTTCTTTAAGCTGCTATGTCAGGTACTTTGTTACAGAGATGGAACACTAACTAATACACAATGCAATATGACAGTTTTTCTCCCAATCCTACTTCATACAACTTTATGTGAATTTTAGGGTTTTTTTCACTGAATTAGAAATAATAAGGAATGAAAAGAAAAGATAATCTCCAAATAGAAGGTTTGAATGTAAAAACAGTTGATAAGTTTAAATTAAACTTTAATCACAAAATATAAACATGTCACAAAATAGTAGAATAAACTATAGCCAAATAGCATTTAACAGATGACCCCTTTGCGGGCCTCCCAGCCAGGGGCACAACAGTGAGGAGTGGAACTGCGCAGGTGCCTACAGCACCACCTTCCCACCCTCCCACCCCCGCCTCTGGCCTCCTGGTTGTGCCTGTACCTGGATCCACATCCCAGAGGCATAGGGGGTCATAAAGGCCATTGTCCTGAGCTGCAGAAGATAGAGCAGAAGTGAACAACAGAAAGAGGGCCTCTATCAGGCTCCTTGATGAAAATTGAAGCCAACTGGAAAAGTGAAGAGAATCTCTGTAATAAAGGCATACCAGACCACCATAGTTGGTAGGTTGGAGGGATCACCACCTCCCATCAGAACCTGGACTATCTTCAGGGGAAGGGCAGCGGGAACCTGTAGTAGAACCTTGCAGAGTGCAACCCTGCAGGAGGTCAGGGAGCAAAACTTTGGCCTTGCAGCCAGAAATCTGCCTAAATCTTAGGGGTCTGCTGCTGGCTTGCTGAGAGTAATTGACTTAGATCTGCACACTGCTGCCGACGTTGTATAGTGTGACAGCAGAGACATACCCTAAAGGAGGCCCTTCATTTTTATTTTTTATTTTCAAAATTATTTTTTCTTATTTTTAATTTTTAATTTTTAGTTGTTTTTTTCTATTATTTTCAATTTTTTTCTTTCTTTTTCTTTTCATTCTGACTTTCTCTTACTCTCTCGCTTTCCCACATTGTTCATCTCCCATTTTGTTCCCATTCCTGCCCTAACTCAGATTTCTTCATTCACTTATCTTCTCTTTTTCCTTCTCCTGACTGTCATTAGTTTCAAAGGAAAGTGAATACAGTTTCTAGCTTCCCTATTCCTAATAGTTTGTTCTGTTCTTGTCTTTGCTCTTTCATTCTGTCTTTTCCTCTTGTCTTCAACAGTTCCCTAGATTTTACATGATCTTCCTGTGTCCTCTGGCCTCACTTCTAACTTTTCCCTATCTTTCTACATATCTATCACTCCCTTCCCAACTTCTCCTCTAAGTCCTCATCCTGAAGGGTAAAGTTGCTATATTGAAGAGTTTATTCACTATAAACATATTCTGGGCTGGTCCTTGATTTTGATTTAATTCACATGGTTAAAGGTGATAGATTATTAACTACTACAAATTGTCATTGTCTAAGCTGTACTTTTAAACTATTGTTATTGGGGATTGTATCATTTGGGCTAAGGTGCTGTGATCGATCTAATCAGTTATTCTTCTGGTATAATGAAAATGAGATTGCCCCTAAGTCATTAGAGACTCAAAACCTTAAAACCAGCTACATCTGGAAGACACCTCTGAGAAGCAATCATTTCAAAAGGATTCTAAATACAAGCAACAAAGATACCAACAATAAGCAATATTGAAGTGTCAACCCAGGAACTAAACCAAGGACAGTACCAACAACAAAAATAGAAATGAGAAGACATTTAAGCAAGGCACAATCCCAGACTTCCAGCTCACCACAGACAAACTCTGGAAGAAATGAGGTGGAGAAGTCTGATAATCAACCACCTATACACCATGAACTGATAGCACAGGAAATATCAAAACAGATGGATGAGGCTCTAGAAAAATTCAAAACAGAAATAATTTCTCAGATAACTACAGAGATGGTAAGCAGAATGAAAGACATGATTAGAGACTCTAGAACAGAAACAGATAAAAAAAAAATAGATGAGTTCAGGACCATGATGGAAGCCAGGAATGCCCAGCATAGGAAAGAAATGGAAATCATGAACACCCAACATAGGAAAGAAATGGAATCCATGAAACAGATTCAGGTGGATATTCAGGAGATTAAAAACTCTATTGAAAGTATACACAGCAGACTGAGCCAAACTGAAGACAATATCAGATATAGAAGACAGGATGGTGGTCAGTGGCCACGAAAAGGGAGATCTCTTAAAATTAGTAAGGGACCATGACAAATCAATCAGACAGCTCCTAGACGACACAAAGAAGAATAATATAAGACTGATAAGAGTTCACAAAAAAGCAGGACAAAGTACAAATGACATAAAAAACTGTTCATAGAATTAATGACAGAAAACTTCCCAAACAGAGCAAAAGAATTTGACATATAGATAAGTAAGGCATATAGGACTCCAACTACCCATGATCAAAAAAACTCTACACCTAGACATATGATAATCAAGATCCCAGAAACCCAACAGAAGAACAAAATACTACAAGCAGTTAGAGAAAATAAACAAATCACATACAAAGGAAAGCCCATCAGAATCACAGCAGACTTCTCAAACCCTCAAGGCAAGAAGAGCTTGGAGTGATGTATTTCAAGCCCTAAAGGAAAACAACCTCCAACCTAGATTGATGTATCCTGCAAAACTATCTTTCAACATTGATGAGGAAATAAGATACTTCAATGACAAAGAACACCTGAGAAACTTCATGAATACCAAACTAGCACTCCAAACAATTCTAAAAAATATTCTAGAAAAAGACAATGAAGGTCACAACTCCATGAGGCCCAATAGAGCCAATAGAGCCAATCCATGTGGCAAGGAAAGCAATTAAAAGGAGAAGGGGAAAAAAATTAAAAAGAGTCAACAACAGGAAAATACATGACAATGATAAGTTAATACATATCAGTTATTACCATCAATGTTAATGGCCTCAACTCACCAATCAAAAGAAACAGACTGGCAGGAATGGATTAAGAAGCAAAATCCAACAATATGCTGTATTCAAGAAATGCACCTAGTTCAAAAAGAAACTCATAGACTGAAAGTAAAAGGAGAGAAAACAGTTTTCCATGCAACAGGAACCCAGAAAAAAGCAGGGGTAGCTATCTTATTTACAGACAAAGTAAATTTCAAACTAAAACTAATTGAGAGACAAAGAAGGTCACTACATCCTTGTAAAGGGAACAATCCAAGAAGAAGAGATGACAATCATAAATATATATGCACCAAATACTAATGCCCCAACTATACAAAGCAAATCTTAAGGGACATGAAAAAGCAAATAGGCACTAATACAATTGTAGTACGGGACCTCAAAACCCCACTGTCACAAATAGATCATCTAGACAAAAAATCAACAACAAAATACTAGAACTGAACCAAGCTTTTGAACAAATGGACTTAGTAGACATTTACAGAGTATTCCATCCCACAAAATCAGAATATACATTCTTTTCAGCTGCACACAGGTCATTCTCTAAAATAGACCACATACTAGTTCATAGAACATGTTTAAGTAAATGCAAAGGAATTGAAGTCATCCTGTGTATATTATCAGACCATAGTGCAATAAAACTGGAGATCGATAGCATAAGAAACTGCAAGAACTTCAAAAACACATGGAAATTGAATAACATTCTGCTGAACAACCAATGGGTGACAAAGGAAACTAAAGAAGAAATTAGACAGTTTTTGCAATTTAAATGATAATGCCAGTACAACACACAGGAATCTACGGGAAACAATGAAATCAGTTCTACAAGGGAAATTCATAGCAGTAAATGCCCATGCTAGGAAAACAGAGCGAGCTGAAATAAACAACCTAATGCTGAGTCTTAGGCTCCAAGTAAAAGAGTAAGACAAATCCAAAGCTCATACAAGGGAGGAAATTATAAAGATCAGAGCAGAAATCAATGCAATGGAGATTAAGAGAACAATACAAAAAAATCAATGAACCCAAGAGTTCGTTTTTCTAAAGAATAAATAAAATTGATAAAACCTCAGCCAACCTTATCAAAAAAAAGAAAAGAAAAGGCTCAAATCCATGCAATGAGGAATGAAAAAGGTGAAGTCATGACAGATCCAGCAGAAATCCAGGTGATCATCAATACCTAATATAAGAACCTGTATTCTAATAAAATGGAAAACACAAAAGAAATGGACAGATTTTTAGATACATATAAATTACCAAAGTTGAATGAAGAAGATATAAAAATTCTAAACACCCCAATTGCAATCAGTGAAATTGAAAACATAATTAAAAATTTACCAACAAAGAAAAGCCCAGGTCCTGATGGCTTCACTGCTGACTTCTATAAGACATTTAGAGAAGAACTACTGCCTTCCACTACTCTTTAAACTTTTCAATGAAATTGAAAGGGAAGCAATACTTCCAAATTCATTCCTGGAAGCAAGTGTTACTTTGATTCCAAAAGCAGGGAAAGACCCAACCCAAAAAGAGAACTACAAGCCAATCTCCCTAATGAACACAGATGCAAAAATCCTCGACAAAATACTGGCAAACAGAATACAAAGGGTCATCAAGAAGATCACACACCTTGACCAAGTCAGATTTATCCCAGGGATGCAAGGATGGTTCAACATACGTAAATCAATAAATGTAATACACTATATTAACAGAGTCAAGGACAAAAACTGTATGATCATCTCAATAGATGCAGAAAAAGCATTCAATAAAATTCAACACCCATTCATGATAAAAACCCTACAGAAAATTGGAATACAGGGTCTTTACTCAACATGATAAAGGCTATCTATGAAAAACCAACAGCCAACATCATACTAAATGGTCAAAAACTGAAATCCTTCACACTAAAATTAGGAACAAGACAAGGATGTCCACTATCACCACTCCTGTTCAATATAGCTTTGGAAACATTAGCAATTAGACAAGAGAAAGCAATAAAAGGAATAAAGATAGGAAAGGAAGAAGTTAAACTGTCATTTGCTGATGATAGGATACTCTACATTGAAGACCCAAAAAACTCTGCCAAAAGATGTCTAGACTTAATTGATAGATACAACAGTGTAGCTGGATACAAGGTAAACACTCAAAAAGCAACAGCCTTCTTATATACAAATAACAGTCTCACTGAGACAGAACTTAAGGAAACAACCCCTTTCACAATAGCATCCAAAAATATAAAATATCTAGGAATCAATCTAATGAAGGAAGCAAAAGACCTCTACACTGAGAACTATAGTACTCTGAAAAAAGAGATCGAAGAGGATATAAGAAAATGGAAAGACATCCCTTGTTCCTGGGTAGGAAGAACCAATATAGTGAAAATGGCCATACTTCCAAAGCTGCTATACTGATTCAATTCAATCCCAATTGAAATCAAAACAGTATGTTTCACAGATCTAGAAAAAAAAATCCAAAACTTCATTTGGAACCCGAAGAGACCTAGAATAGCAAAACCAATTCTAAACAACAGAGACATGGCAGGGGGTATCACAATCCCCAACTTGAAACTGTACTACAAAGACACTGTGATAAAAACAGCATGATATTGTCAAAGAAACAGACTTGAGAATCAGTGGAATAGACTAAAAGATACAGAAACAACTCCAGACATACTCAGGTACCTCATATTTGACAAAGGAGCCAACCATACTCCCTGGAGGAAAGATACCCTCTTTAATAAATGGTGTTAGAAAAACTGGATTTCAACTTGCCAAAAATTAAAACTAGATCCGTATCTTTCACCATGCACAAAACTAAGATCGAAGTGGATTAAGATCTAAATATTAAAACAGAAACACTAAACTTGCTGGAAGATAAGTTAGGTAGAACTTTCGAAGACATTGGCATAGGAAAAAACTTTATGAACAAATCCTCAGTAGCACAGGAACTAGCACAAAGAATCAACAATTAGGATCTCATCTTATTAAAAAGCTTCTGCACTACAAGAGAAACAACCAACAGAGAGAGCTAAGAGACGACCTACAATGTGGGAAAAAATTTTTACCAGTTGTTCCTCAGACAAAGGTCTACTATCTAGAATATATAAAGAAATATAAAGAACTCAAAAAATCAGACCCTCCAAATATAAAGACCCAATTTAAAAATGAGCACCTGAAATGAACAGACATTTCTCACACAAAGAAGTAAAAGCAGCAAATAAACATATGAAAAAATGTTCAACACCACTGGTCATTCAAGAGATGCAAATGAAAACAACACTAAGATTCCACCTCACCCCAGTAAGAATGGCTGCTATCAAGAAATCAACCAATAACAAATGCTGGCAGGGTTGTGGGGAGAAAGGAACCCTTCTTCACCCTTCTTCGTTATTGGTGGGAGTGAAAACTGGTGCAACCACTGTGGAAAGCAAAATGGAGTTACCTCAAACAACTAGGATTAGAAGTCCCATTTGACCCAGCAATTCTTCTGCTGGGTATCTTCCCAAAAGAATTAAAAGAATCATACCACAGTGATATATGCTCACCCATGTTTATAGCAGCACAGTTTGTAATAGCTAAAACTTGGAAACAGCCCAAATGCCCATCAACTGGAGATTTGACAAAGAAGATGTGGTTTTTCTATAAAACAGAGTACTACTCAGCCATAAAGAATGAGAAACTAGAAACATGTAGAGTTAAGTGGATGCACATTGAGCTCATACTCTTAAGTGAAATAAATAGGACACACACATGTAAATACTGAATAGTTTCTCTATTGTGAAAAATTAAAAGTGTAAACAAGGATCAACATGTATAATTGATAATGTGAAATAGGAAGAAAAGATCTAAAGGAGTAGGGGAAGTGGGAGGGGTAGGGGAAAGAAAACAAAGGAAAAGAAAAAATATGAGAAAAGGACAAAAATGGAAACAAAATCTTTATAAATAGGGAAGGGAGGAGGGGGTGAAGGGAGGGCAGGGGAATGGGGAAAAAATAAGAACCAAGATACATCATGTAACGTTACAGGATCCCAATGATGAATGTAACTGTATTGTATACCTAAAATGTACCAATAAACTTAATTTTAAAAAAAACAAATAGCATTTAACAAAGGATAGACATTTAGAACATACAACGAATGCCTCAAAAATAAAAGACAGGGGGGAAAAAAATAAAAAAATAAGTTAAAAAAAAAGACAGGAAAAAACTTGAACAAAAGAAAAACTTAAACAAAAAACTTTACAGCAAAGAACAAATGGCTAATAAACATGAAAATATATAAAACTCTATTAGTTATCATGGAAAAACAAAACTACAATTAGGTATCATTTCACATTCATCCAAATAATTAGTAATAATAAGTATAGTATAGAAAATGAGGGAACCAGAAATCTGATGATGAAAATATGAACTGACACAATTAATCTGCAAAACCATTTTCATTATCTGGTGAAGTTGAAAATGAATATAAGAATATTTTAGTTGCACTGTGGTTACTGTCTCGATGTTCTCTGAGTCAATTCAAAAGACTTTTCATGGTCATGACTTTCAAGAAGATGCAGATGTTGCACAGTACCAGATACAGTGAATAAGGCAGATGAAGACACACAGTAATGTTTCTGCAACTCTGCCTTTCCACTGGATGGCACTCGGAAGTTATCTCATGAAGACACTCATGAAATAAGACTTCTAGAACTGCTTCATAAAGTGGCAAGAACAATGATATAAGTGTGTTTGAAGGAAAGGGTGTATTTTAAGGGTGATCAATAGCAATGTGTTTTCTTACTGTAATAAAAATTTTATTTAAGTATTCACTTTCTATTTCAATCATATCTCATATGATCCACCCATCTATGTATCAAGGAAGATAATACACTTACACACTGAGATATAAGAATGCTCACTTGATCTTTGGTCATAATAACCCCAGACTGAAAACAATACAAATAGCTATAATAAGAATAGACAATTAAAGTTTGGTATATTAATGTGATATAGCTTCACACAACTGTATAGACTGACAAACTGTTACCTCAGGCAGATGAATCTCAAACATTGCTGAGTGAAAGCTTTTGGAAACAACCCTATCAATATACTCAAATATATTTCAAACATAAGTAAAACTAAAATATTTAGAATTTGTTAGTTAGGAAAGTAAAACAAGGAATAATAATAATAATTCAGAATAATGCTTTTGTCTAAAATCTAATGGAAAAGTTTTAACCACTAGCATTTGAAGACCTCTGAAGTGTAGCTAACACTCTATTTTGTGACCAGGAAGGTGGTTTTATAGAAGTAGAATTGCATACTGGATAACTGCTTTTCTTTAAACTATATATGATTTATGCGTGTATGTATGTCTCCTATTTTAAATGTATTTAAATGAAGGAATTCATAGCAAAACCAAATATACCAGTAAATCAATGTTAATTTGGCTGCTTAGAAAATAGATCAGTGCTTGGACTAGAACCACAAAGCATCCTTAAAGAAGAAAGAAAACAAATGTTATTATATCTATAATAAAACTCATTGAAAAAGCCATGAAAACCATTTGTTATACGGATACCAAATCTCAAAAATATGCTTCTATGTCAAGAGAGAATACAAAAAGCACAGTAGAAGCATTTTCTTTAGATGCTTTTAGAATTGAAACTGACCACTTTTGATGTTTAGGAAGATTTATTTGACTTTATTTAACCAAAAGAAGCAACATGACCACTCTCTATTTTTGCACAATTTCTCAAAACAATGATCTATTAACTTAAGGGAGCTATCATCAAAATTGACTGCTAACTTAGAGATTAAGAAACAGTAGCATCTATGAACAAAGGCCCAGAGTTGCCATACACAGGAAAACACTTCAACACATCACACTAAGCAAAAGCACAGATTATTACCGAAGAAATTCAGGCAGCTGAATTTTTTTCCCTTCACATAATTAGTGAGCTACTTCAGAAAAAAACCAGAAAGGTATTAGAAAGAAAACAGAAATATTTCTCTTGAATAATTTTTGTTACTGAAAGACCTCACAAAAAAAGTACATGAATCATGGACTAAATTTTGCAGAGATTTCTCAGTGGGCATACTTACTTTTCTTTTTCTAATAATTTATTATGCTTGAGGAATTGAATATTTTATGTCAGAGAGCCTGAGGTCTCTCTCAAAGTTTATTTAATACAGCAAAACCAATACTGTAAAGCCAAGTGGGTTACACTCCATTTGCTTCCATCTCACCCTCAGTGAGAAAGTATGGTTGGTTTTCAAATACACCCAGAATGACTTTTCTCTATTTAGAGTCTCATGACTTTAATATCAAATAAAAATTTTCTAGAACCCTGTTAAGAATTTGCAGGCACCAGCACATTTACATAAATCTTGCCTAAACCACCCAAGATTTTAAAATGTGATTGGTCAACAACTTTAATTCAGCATCTGTATCACAAGGAAATAGCAACAAAGACCAAAACCATAAAGTTACTAATTCCAAATATTTCAAAGAGCATTCATTTTTTGTTCCCTAGTTATTTGGGGAGGAGTATTTAGTTTTATGAAAGTATCATAACAATATACAGCAAAAACATCCAGACTCAAATCTTCCTGTAAATTATTATATCATGTACAATAAACCTCAGGATTCCATGTATTCTCACATTTTAAAAATCATATATTCTTAAGGGAAAAACTGTATTCTAGAAATAATTCTGTAGAAATTGACACACTTTCTTTTATTAATAAAAAGACAACATATTAGGGTTCAATTTAAATATTTTTAAATTTAAAATTGTTCTGACTACTTAATTAGGGAAAAATTTCTAATTTTGAAAAAGATAAAATACTTTGCAGTTATTGTTAAAATACTCGGTGAAATTTTCTACATAGAGTTAGTGTAACAGTAATGTGCTAATCAAAATATCTATTTTAATACATAAAAAAGGTTTTTAAGACTCTACATGAAGGTAAACTGATTAGCAGAACTAATGTGCACAAAGAATGCTAATAATAACCAAAAGTATCTGTTGGATAAGTGTATCATGCACTCTGGGTGGCAAAATAAAAGAAATACTGTCCCTGTTCTTGAGAAACTTTCAATCCCTAACTGGATATATATGTCCCCTTGCAAACATAATATGAAGAAAGATTTGAAAAGCATTCTACAGACATAATTTCAACTTTAGAAGAGGTGCAACTTGACTGGATTTTGAAGGGTGGGCAAAGGCTACCAGGCAGAGAACCAGCAAGGCATTATAGATGGGACAGGATGTGTGTCCAAAGGGATAGGAAAAGGACAAGCCAGATCTGAGAATAAAGAAGCCCATCACAGTTACTACAGGAGAATTCTCACCAAGGCAATGAGATGGGAAGACTACTAAGGTAAGAGGAAATTTGAATCCTATTCAAATTCACAGAAACATCACTCTCTTTTAGACAGTGAGATATTCAAGCCGTAACAAGCAGCAAGTGTTAGAGATGTGAAGTCCACAGCATGGTCGCAGCCCTTGTTAGAGAGAGCTTCTGGAAGGTTAGGAAGAAACTGCACCTTTCTCTAGAATACTGGGATAGCCCTTTGTCACACCAGAGAGAATAGATTTCTCACTCTTCTATATAAGAAGATTCATGTTTTATTAACTGTGGCCTTATGTAAATATCCTTGTGCCATTATTGCTGTAAGCAGGAGTCAGAAATGTCCCTAGTATCAGGAACACCAACTTGAAAGCTTGCCATGTAATCCTGGTGCTAAATTGGCAACCTTCCCTATGATTACGTGATTTAAATTACTAGGAAAAACATCATTAAATTCCTCTATGTAGCTAATAAAAATCACTGCAACCAATTTCTAAATGATCTAATAAGCTGGTAAAAGCCACCCAGCACCATGCCGAGCTCTGTTGATCCTCTGCTGCCACTGCTCCTCCAAACTGATCCATTCTGGAGCACTGGCCAGGGCCTAAATGGATTCTGCATCAGGGACTAGTATATCACTAGATACCCAAACAAAAATAAGCCTAGAGAGCAGTCAGCCGAACTCCGTGTAGCTGTACATGGAACACCATAAAACAGGAGGAGTCAGAGAATCAAAAAGGATGACCTGCATTCCATGTATACAAGTTATCTCCCAAAACCCCATACTTAGGTTTGAACCAACTTAACTTCTAAATAAACCAAAGAATATCCTTAAGTCTTCAGGACATTATTTTTCTGAGATAGCTTTATGATTCCCTCTTTCTTTTCAAGATCTCTAAATAGAACATAAGTCTTTTTGTGAATATTCTGTTTGACTTAAAGTTTTCTTTTTCAGGTTCTACAAAGAGCTGCCATCTCAAAAAGGAGAACTTAACCTGACATAAGTTTTGTTTTGAAGTACAATAGAAGCTGATTTCTTAGAAATGCAAGCATTGGAAAAATTACTGTGACAACTGGCCCTAGCACACATATTTTCAGTATTCCAAATACTGGAATAGTTCCCAAAGAATGGATTTTATTGCTGCAATTACAAAGAAATGGCAATTATATATGAAAGTGTTATTAGAACCAAGAGTATGAATTACAACTGTGGTGTGTCCAAACAAAATTGCAGGCCTGACACACAGTAAACAGATACTCAAAAAAACTGACTTCCTCTCCAAAAAAGTAGTAGTCTAGTCAATTGTTACTAGTTCAATCCAGTTTTTATTTACAATAAGCATGGACAACTATCAATATAACACTAATTTGGGTACAAAATAAAATACTTTTCAACCTAAGTACACCCTACCTTCACTGTTTCCTCCAGGAGCCTGCAAACTCAGTTTGACTTTTCTAGTCACTATCGGTAAAATACATTTTGCAAATTCCTTTTTCCATTTTTACTGAATATGAAGAGTTTTTAAAAGTGCCAGATAAATACTTCATCATTCCTTCTACTGAGAGGTAGAGAGCTCTCTGGCTTGAATTCATACTACACTTAGCCCAGGCTATTTTGCCATGTCATTTTAAATGCACTGTCTTCCAAGAGAGCCATTTTTTGTATGTATTTATTATTATTTACTTATTTTTACAGGTGGAGACCCTGGCTGTTAATCAGTCATTGTCCCAACTGATGCCTGATGCATTGTAGATACTTAATGGACATTTGCTGACTGACAAACTTCAAGCATTCTTCCTACTGTGGCTCATTTTCTGAAAATAGAAAAGCTAGTATATCTGAAAGGGGCCTAGCAAGAAGAAGTGGCAGAGTTTACAACTGGAGAATTAAAGACAATTTAATAAAGGGCCTATTTATGAAGAGTGTGGATTTATAGAAATCAAAAAGGGACACTAATGCCAGATCTTATCACCATGAAATCTTAGCCTTTCTGCCCTGCTTAAAGAGTCAAGAAGAGGGACCCTGACAGGAGCTGTAGCCCTGGGCAGACAGATGGCAGCCACCCTCATAGGGAAGGCAGTGCAGTGACCCTTCTGACTGCTCTCTGCCTTTGCCTTTGGTTCTCACCATGTCACCTGCCTCTGGATGGGCAGTACAGGCAGCCAGGGCAAGCAACCTCTGGGTGACGCCTAAGGGTTCCACACTCTTTTGGACACAGATGGATAGAAGCATATTTGGAAGGATGAGCAGAAGATACACAGTCAGCATAAGAACGGCAGTTAAGCTACAGATCCTGAATTCAGACGGTTTGTGTTTCTATTCATATTCACTGCTTGGGCAGTAAGATATTAAACCTGTCTAGTATCCGTTACCTCATCTGGGAAACAGAGATAATAAGAGCACCTATGTCCTTAAAAATTATTGATATAATTGATTATATCTGTTGAAGTATTTACTACACAGTCTGGTACAGATTATTTGAACAACAGTTATTAGTAATAGTTGTCATTTTTATCCTCATTAAAATCATACATTCCCAGAAATTCTGTTCTAGAAATCCTACTCTTTAACTAATAACAACACCTACAATATCTGAATTTTACGTTCTATCCCCTTCCACTGTGTACCTCACACTTGAGTTATAAGACTATATTTGTAATGTCCTCTGATCTCTCCCACAAGGAAAAAAGGTTTTTTCTGCTCAGTCTCCCCAGCCTCTGGGCCCGAGGCCGCTCTCAGAGCATTCCTACCCCTCTGACTGGGCACCAGTCTCTCAGGACAGTGGGCTGGGATTTGCTGGGATTTACTGAGATTTACAACTTACTGATCATAAAGCAAGCTTCAGAGGAGTTAAAGGACACTGGCCCAAGGACAAATGGCTATGAAGCACACAGGCAGGGATGGATGCCTGGCCATACAGGATCCTAAAAGTCTAATAAACAAAGCGGGGGCAGAATAGGGCCCACAACTAAAGGATAATACTGTGAGGACTAAAGGAGTCTAATATTCTGCACTACAGCCTATTATGAACTACAATTTCCATCAGATTATGGGCTGGAGTATTATATGATAAAATGCTTTCAAAAATACTCCAACCATAAGGTACAATTATTATACTGTCATTTAAACACAAAAAATTAGCATAGGTTCTGATGGCACAGCCAATAAGATAACAAATAGGTTTAATGTAGCATCCAAGATATCTATTTTCATTAGTATTCTCTAAAATGTTGTCACTTAGTCTTGAATGGCTAAAGGCAATACCATGTTAAAGTCCAATTTATTCTAGATGACAAAAGGCACACTTTGTTAAAGCCAGTTTAAATATATAGAGTGTAATTCTTATGTGTGAAAATCAATTCACCATGTTGCAGTACTAGGCCACAATTCCCTGGTTCTTTATCTGCACATGAGTACATCCGAACTCTGCAGTAATGACTACTACATAAAGTAGCAGGTGACATCTCTGAAATCACTTTAATAAACTTGTGGAGGTACTGGGCAATACAGGTGCTTTCTGCAGAACTGTAAACTTATACTTCCCTATATATCTGGTATACAGTAGATTCCTACCTACGAAACTCAGTTTACGACCTCTTCCATAAGGCATTCAAGCCACAACCTAATCCTTGCAAACTGAGAGACCACTTCTTGTTGCTTTTCAATTTTTCTGTAAGAAAATACACAGCCTGACTGTTGCAGATCTAACTTCATTATTTTTAAAATCTAGTCACGGGTTCATTCTGCAACATGGGACACTGGAAATTCCTCAGTTTAGAGACAGCTTCTCAGCAGGGTAATCCCAGAAAAACCTGGAAAGTTGATTTTGGTCCTAATTTGCCAGCCTCACAACTACATTTCTCCCATCAGAGTCTTCCACTACCCCACAATTCTTCTCCATCTCTCCTCAGACCTCATTCAGTACAATGTACATTCTCCTTTCCAAAAACCAAAGCGTGTGCCAAAGGATGGCTTTTCACTGTTGTGAGGCTTCAATGACATTTTAAAGTTCTAACAAAGAGGAACAAATGTATCTGGAGTTGAGTGGGGACATCATACAGAAGAGAAAAGGGCAAACAATCTGCTCCAGGTATCATAAACTGTTACAGAAACATAAATCAGAAATAATAAAAATGTTCTTCTATCCAGAAATATAGATCAGGAATAATGAAAATTATTACTTTAACCCAGCTATTTTACTTCTGGGATTCTAATTGAATAAAATAACCTAAATATTTTTTTAAATCTATGTTAATAAAAACTCATATAGGTATTTATAATAGTGAAAGTATTAGAATTTTGTAAATGCCTAATAATAAGGAAGAGCTAAATATGTTATACATATATCTCAGAAAAGATATATCCTTTATGCTGATGGTTATATTAAATCCAGAGGTATATTAAATCTGGAGGTATATTAACTCTAGAAAGAAATACAATGAACTATTAATAATACAGGAATCCAATAATTGGAAACTTCACATAACTTTGAATAATATACTGTCTTTAAAAACTATTAGTTATTTTACCATGACAACAGACAATAAACTACTAAAATTTCTCTTTCAGTGTTAATTACAAATGCTATGAACAAATATACAAAATTCTTCTGGTATCCTCTTGAGTATTTTGAGCTATGAGGCCAAAAACATAATAGATATATTCTAAAACAACTATTCAGAAATTAATGGGATATCACAAAAGGAGGAAAACTAATAATAGGGGCTATGAAAGAGTAATAAGATAATGTATTTGCTTTATTTTCCAAAGTTTTGTAATACAGCTTTTGTATTTCAAACTAGAAATACTGAAGAACAACAATAATTTTCAACTTCCTAAAATAGTGGTGGGGTGAACCTATAGCACACGTGTTGTTTTTCTTTTAAGACAAAAGATGTTAATATATGAGTTGTTTTTTCTAAATTAAAACCTCAGTACTCAGGTTGAATTGCAGTGTTGGCAGTTGGCGATAAGTGGGTTTGGGGTTGCAGTTTGTGCACTCATCTCTAAAAGGTGTGTCATCACTACCCTATAAGAGCATAATTTCTGGTAAGACATAAATGAGCACTATGAATCTATATTTAGAGATGCTGTAAATGGGATTTCAAACTCAGGCTGCATAGAAAAGACCACTGCCAACTGTAAAAGTTGGCTAAAATTGCTGGAAAGCATTGAATGCCATTGAAACACACTGAAGTATGAGTTTTAGAATAGTATCATTGATGGGAAGAAAAGCCAGAAAGAAACCTAAGTACGAGAAAGCTAGATAGGTTGGAATAATGTAAGACCATGAAACCCAAGTGAAGACTAATTTCAGGGTATTCATCTAGGAGCACAAGGCAGCAGGGCGGTCATGGAAATGGGGCTCCTACAGTCAGGCAAAGGAAGCAGCAGGAGAGGGAGGCAGAGCAAGCTGCCACTTTGCTATCAGAGCTGCACTGGGTAAACATGACATCAAGAGAGAAAAGGTTTCTGCTTCTCCAGAATTTAAAAAGAATAAATGGTGAGGAAGAATATGCCTGTGCCTATCTGTCCAATATGGATGAAAACAACCCTAGCAATACCAAGCATTGGTAATACCCAAGCCTTTAACACTGTGCATGTAATTTGACCTGTGCTTTCATTTGTTTCCATACAGAAAGTCAGCACATTGATGTTAGGGCCTATCAAAGGAAACATTAGTTTTATATACACGTACACACACACAAACACACACACACACAGCCAGGGCCACAAGTCTGGGGCCAACAGCATTCCATGATGCTGCATGAAGGGAACAGGGTATTATCAACAGCAAGAAATAGATTTTGATGAAAAATATCTTCTCTACTTTGATCATCCTTTCTACATGTATTTTATAACATTATAATTAATATAAGAATGTTTAATCTTTAAGCCAAGCAAATATTTAAGCCAAAGAGCATGTGCCTCAAGAGACACTTGCAAACATATACATTTCACTGTGGAGAAGATCCACTAAAGAAAATAATTAGGAAGTCTATCTTAGCAACTTAACATAGAAGAAAAATGTGCCTTACAAGAATAAACAAATCTCGAGAAAAGAAGATAATCAAAAGTCCAGTGGTTCAAAGACTATCTCATTATGCTTTAATAAGATAGGGAAATGATTTCTATTATAATACATTAATATTTTACAAATCATCTACATATATTATATTCCAGAAAAAGCGTGGAAGATAGATTATTATTACCACCATTTTACAAGACAAGGAAATCAAATGATAGGGTAGTTGGCTAAGCCCAAACTTAATTCTGAATCTTGGGATCTGCCTTTAACACCCCCTTATATATATTTACATAAAGAACTTTTTAGTATATTTGCTAAATATTTCTTGACCTAACCAGAAAAAGATCTACAGTGTTTGGTATATAATTTTATAAGAAATATTAGATAAATTAGTATGTTCTTTTTAGAGGGGCATTTCAGAAAGACATTAGCTTAACTTAAAATAGAACTTAATTCAACACCACTAAAGTACAGGCAATGAAACACATTATTAGATATAATAATTGTATTGAGATTATAGAGATATGCTGAGATTTAATGGGATACTTTATGTAAAAAGCTAAGAACCGTGCCTGGCCCCAACTGGCACAACACAGGTGTTATTGTTGCCTCTGCTGCTGCAGCTGCTGCTACTCCTACCAGCACTGCTATGCTTACTATAGCTGCAACAACAGTACTGAGGAAACCAGTGATCAGCAAGAATATGAGTATTATCTAGAAGGTGCAGAATCCTAAGGAGAAACAGAGAAATGAATCAACCCACTGATAGATAACATAGAAAGAACTGAAGTTTAAGGCTAGCATGTGGAAGTGATCCCTGAACTTGGGTTTTGAAACAGGAGGGTGCTTCCAATCAGAGGCAAGAACACAAGTCAAGGACAGAAAGGATAGAATGGTTCACACACATGGTAAAAAGGCACTTTGAAGTCTTCTGATGGATAAAAATGCAAAACTGGTAGAACATGGCACATTTTAATTCTTTGAAAGTTCATTTTGTTATTGCTCTTCTTCACAAATTTTCAAACAACATCAAATCTCCACTCAAAGTTTTCTATAGGATATTTTCTGTGGACTGTTTCTGTCATTATTTAATTTAATTTTTGCTTTTCTTTGAGAACCTGGAAATTTTTTTTTTTGGTACCAGGAATCAAACTCAGGACCTTGAGCTTGCAAGGCAGGTGCAGTGCCACTGAACTAAAACCCTGCCCCTAGGAGCTATAAATTTGATCATCACTTTTATGTTCTGTAAAAGCTTTGGAGGGTATTACTTTGTGAGGTCTTTTTTGAAGCAAGTCTAGGCTGTAGAATAGCCACTTTGGATGGGTCTGTATATAAATATTTACTGGTTGTTATGTCTTCCAAGCTCTTCCAAATAACATGCCATGTTAGTGAAATAGAGGCCTAACCACTTTTATCATACATTTCCCACTACTGCTGTACTCTATAGAACAGCTCTAACGACTTCCTTCCCCACACAAGTTTGTTCAGAATATCAAGATATTGTGTTTCACTCATTTCCAATCCATAGATAACATTACCAATGTACATTCAAACTTTGGAAAATAGATGATCTTAGCAGCCTGAAAATTCATTCTGGAAAGAAAGATTTTGTTACTTATAACGCCATCATATTTTCGATACATTTTTATATGAGATCAGCTCTCCCTAACCTCAAGCAGCAGATGCACATAAGCTGAATTCACTGATAAGTTTTAAATGTAGTTTCTCATATGCTTATTGCAGTTATTACCTGTTCACTTAAGAATGTTGATTAAATAACTATGATTTCAAAACATCAAGAAAATTTTCCTGTTTTTCTATTCCCTCTCTCTCTCTCTCTCTAAGGTTAGGCATTTATAGACCATCCTTCTGACATGTAAGAAATTTTTAGCAAAAGTACACTAGCCCACCAACATTACCACCAATTACTCTCACAGAACCTGTCCACAGAATAAAAACTAAATTTAGGTCCAGATCTATAAACACAGCAAACAGACTTCACAGTGGGATTTCCTAAGGTGATCTTTCTGGCATAGAGTAGGGGAAAGGAGAGGAAGGCACAGTAGATACTTCTTCTGGTCCTCACAAGGATGGTTACTAAAACCCAAACAATCTGCTCAAGACCCAAGTTAGGCACAGATGCAAACACCTAGATTATAAAATGTATATACAAATATTAAAGTTTTCAAAATTATAATTATAAGATAGCTTTATTTAAAAAGAGCAGCATGGTCTTCAGTATTTTTCAATTTTAAATTTTTATTTATATACATTAATTATACATATTAAATGAAATCTTAAAAAGTCACCCATGGGTTTAAAAGCCCAGGATCCCAGATGCTCCTTGATAGAAGCATCTATAAACAAACTATAGTAAAATCATATCAAGAAACACTACCTATCAATAAGAAGGAAAATACTACTGATGACCTGTGACAACATGAGAGGGTCTCAAAACATTAGGCTGGGTCAAAGAAGTCAGTCATATAAACAGTATGTACTATATATGAATTCTGGAATAGGCAAACTTGTATCTATGAGGAACATAGATTGTGAAGGAGCAGAAGGAATTCTCTAGGGGAACAGTAATGTCCTGTATCTTCCTGAAGTTTGGATACAAAGGTGTATAAATGGGTCAAATCTTAGCTAATGTAACATAAGACTTGTGCATTCTATTGCTATATAAATTTAAAATAAACATGTAAATAACGCTGAAGTCTAGTTAATAATTTGCATGAAAAATATTTGCAAATTATTTTGAAATGCATTAGAATATAAATTTATTAATAGAATGCAGGTGTTGAGCATGTGGATCTTCCTCTAAAATTTTAACTTTACTCTCCTTTTGAAAATGTTGGGCAGAAAAATCTGATCCTTCTAAAGTAGAAGTAGGGCAATGTTAATTGGGAGGGGGGTAATAAAATGTGGACACATCATAACATTTTACTTTAATATAAAAAAGTTAAATTGGATTTATCAGACATTTGAAAGACAAGAGTGGAAGATGTAACTCAGTGGCAGAGTACCTGCCTAGCATGATAAGGCAAGCCCTGGGTTTGATTCCCAGAACCACAAGAATAAAGGCTGAAAGATGAAGATTCAGGAATCCACAGATATAGAGAAAGAAATTATTACATTTGCTGGGGAATTTTTAATTTTTCTTCCAGAGTTTCATATTTTTAAGAGGTTTGTTTTCACCAAGCTTGTTTTTCAAATATGTAAAATATGTAACTTGCATTTATCTTCTACCTGTATCTAAATACAGTATTAATTATAGCTACATCCTTTAGATTCATAGATAATTCAAATAATGTGATAACAACATCAAAAAATTATTAGCAGAAACATTTGCCACAATAGGAATTGAAGGTGAAAGCAAGTTACACTGTTTTTCAGTAAATACTGAAAAGATGAAGGATAAAGAGAAAGGCAAGGAATTGACACTGAAGATGTGTTATATACTTGTATCAACTTCCCACAAGGAATGTAAACATATATTACACACATGTACTAAGAAACTAAAATTTTTAAAATGTACACTTGACCTTCCATAGCCATAAATGCCTCATTTCTGGGAATTCAACCAAATGTGAATCATAAATACTCAGAAAAAACAATTGTGTCTTGAATATGTACAGACATTTTCCTTGTCATTGTTTCCTAAACAATGGCAGAATATAACAATTATTTAGTTAGCATTAACATTTATTTGTCATTAACTAAAACAGCATTAACTATTAGGTATTATTAGTAATCTACATGATTTAAAGTATATAGAAGGATGTATGTAGGTTACATGCAAAATTATGTCATTTTCCATGAGAGATTTTGGCATCTTTGAGGAGTTCCAGGAACCTGTCCCCCACAAAGACTAGGAGACAATTGTAGTTACTTTTTAAAATCATATTCCCTGCAACACTTGCAAAGGGGCAAGTGTACTGAGAAGAAAACTGATTTGCAATGTGTACAATATGGTGTTGCATTTCTCTCTAGGTATATAAGGATATATCAAATAAAAATCTGCTACCTAGACATTTATCCAAGTCTCCCAATTTGTCCATCCATAGGTACTATGGCTCCTAATTGGTCACTTACTAAATTATAAGTAGTTCTGTAAAACTAAAGCCAAACAAAGTAACACTTTAATTATTCTAGAAAATGACTAGTCTTGATGCCAGAAATATTGAAGTTGCCATTTATCTCATATACAGAAAACTAGGATTTTATGCTACATGGTAATTCAAAGCAGCATATTCTGAGTATCTAGTTGAATTAATTTCAACTTAAATTTTATAATTTTAAGTAAATGGTCTCTGCAAATTAAATAAAAAGTATATAAAAGTAATACAGCTACAAATGATGCATCATTAAATCCTCATGCTCTTCTTCCAAAAGGAATATATTTTCTATTTCTTTATGTAGAAAAATATCTCTATGAACTGAGGGTTATACAGACAATTAAAAGTAAAACCTATAAAAGAAACTGTTCAAAGACAAAGGTTAGATCAGTCTTTGGTGAAAATGTCATTTCAAGATGTGTTATAAATATACCTAAAGCTAATAGCAATGCACTGCTTTAATTAGAGCATTTAATTACTTGGAACAAACAAAGCTAAGACAGGCAAGAGATGTCTGAAATCAGCTGGTACCAATGTCGTGCCTTTTATTTATTACCTTTGTTGTTGAGATTTTGTCAGACTTAGTGTACTAATTCAACAACAAACCCTCATCCTAGAAGAGATCAGTTCTGGTTTTGTACTAAATAGCAGCAGTACTGGTCTCTGTAACAATGGTGGATGAACCTCCCCAGCCACATCCTGAAGGAGCCTGCTCCTTGCCCCTCTCTGGTGAGCTGCTGTGCTGGAAAAGTGATGCCCAAGCTTCAGCAGATGGCAGTCTTTCCTCCACCACAGCTGCCACAATTTTCTTAGAGGGCACCCAGACCTGGCAGCATTCAATCTTTTTATATTTATTTTGACTTATATTTTGAAACCCCAAATCATTGCCCTAGTAAAGTAATTCATTTACATCTTAAACAAACAAAAATGAAGATAAAAACACAAACTACAGGTGGAAGAAAATATTTGCAAAGTGTGTATTTGACAAAAGACTCATATCTAGATTATATAAAGAACTAACAAAACTCAATAGTGAAAAGAAAATCCAATTTAAAAATAGGTGAAAGACATAAGGACATATTTCACTGAAGGCAAATCACCAATGGAAAAAATGTTCAAAATCACTACCCACAAGGCTATAATCAGATATTGCCACATACGTCAACGGGAACAACTAGAAGTGGCTGACAACACCAAATCCTGATGAGAACAGAGACAACAGATCTCTTACACTTTGTCCACTGGAATGGTACAATACTACAGCTACTCTGGAAAAATTTGACCATTTTTAATACTAAAGATGTACTTAATATATGGCCCTGAGATCCCATTTATCTCAAAGAAATGAAAACTTCGTCATTTTCCCACACAAAACCTATATATGATTTTTCATAGAAGCTTTATTTGTGATAATCAAAAGCTAGGAACAACCAAAACTATACTATAATAGATGAAAGGGTAAATGAGCTACAGTATATACTAGCAATAAAAAAAATGAGGTTGTTACCACATTTTGGCTATTGTGAATATTACTGGAATGAATATGAGAGTGTTATTACCTCTTTGATGTCTCCATTTAAATTTTTTTGGCTAGATACTCAGAAGTGAGATTTCTGCATTGTGCAGCATTTGTATTTTTGACTTTTTAGGAGCTTTGATACTGTTTTCCATGATGGTTGTATCATTCTTTATTCTCACCAATAGTGTACCTGGGTTCAAATTGCTCCATTTTTTTACAACAGCCATTCTAATAGGTGTGTGGTATCTCACTTTGGTTTTCATTTTCAGCACCATTTCTTACATCTTTTGGCCATTTGGATGTCTTATTTGAGAAAATGTCTATTCAAGTCATTTGACTTCTTTTATCTTTTTTTATTTTATTATTTTATTATTGAGTAGTAGGAGTTCATTATAGATTCTGTATATTACCACTTATCAAATACAGGGTTTACAGATATTTCCTCCTATTCTGCATGCTGCCATTTTACTTTTAATGTCCAATGAAAGATGAATGGATAGAGAAAATGTGATATATTCATATAATGGAATATTTATGCAGTTTTAAGGAAAATTTGACATGGATGGACTTTGTCCATATTATGCTAAGTGAAATAAGTAATCACAGGAGAACAAATATTACAAGTTCTACATCTTATCTGTCATCAAAAGCAGGCAATATCTAGAAGCTGAGAGCAGAATGATGTTTGTCAGGAACTGAAGGGGGGGCGTGAATAAGGAGTTGCTATTCAACAGGTATACAGTTTCGGTTCTGTCAGGTGATTAAGTTCTAGAGATATACAGTGTTGTGCCTATAGTCAACATTTCTACATTGGGCTTTAAAAATGTGCATAAACATGAGATGATCTCATGTTAAGTATTCTTACTACAATAAAGAGAAAAAAGGAAAAATCAAATGGATTATTGATACGTGCAACAACCTGCATATATCTTGATGGCATTAGGAATGAATAAAAGCCAATCTCAAAAGGTCACGTACTGTATAATCCCATTTACATTAAAGATGAATATAAAAATTGTTAACATATATGAAAGATTATAAGTTGGAAGAGGGAAAGGATAATGGGGTGGTAGGTAAATATATGCTTATAAAAGGGTAGCTACAGGGAGACTTTTATGGTAATGAAATAGCCCTTTATTTTCCTTCTAGTGGTGCTGCACAACCCTACACATGTGATAAAATGTCACAGAGCAATATTCACACCTTATACAAATGCCAGTTTCCTAAGCAAATGAAAGAGGCATGATCCATAACAGAAAAATATCAAACTGGCTAAACTTACTTTCACAGAATTGAGCATATTCCTATGTTAACTTACAGATTTTCTATCCACTAACTCATTATACATCATAGAAGTTTTAGCATTAATTCAAAAATATGTTAACAGCCTACTATATGCATTGTGGGACCTAAGGATAAAGCTTAGAATAGTGCTTAAGAGTAGAATTGGATGGTCTGGATCCATAAACTGATCTGAGCACCACTGTACCATCTTAGAGTATTATTTCACCTCTTCATGACTGTTGTACAACCCATAAAATGATGACAGCAATATAACACAATACAATAGAGCATCCATTACAAATATTATAAAAATATAAAATAATAAATGATCATGTTATTATAATCTACTCCTATGTGGTAATGTATATGGTATTTTTAACCTAACAACTAAAATATATAAGAACTTGAAACTCAAAGAATTTCTCCTCCTGTAATGAACTGTATTACTGACCAGTAAGTACCTCATAGAAACAACAGGCGCAAATAAGAGTTGGAGAAGAGGGATCACTTTGGATACAACAGATTAGTGTTGGAGTTTGTAGAAGAGGGGGCACTTGAGTGGCCCTTGAAGGATGAATAGAAGTCGAACTGAAAAGATGGGGGTTGGGTCTTTCCAGTCAGTGAAGATGACACACAAGGTCTTGGGGAGACAGGAAAGTAAGAGGCATGCTGCAGTTGTCCAACCTTGCTGATGAGAAAGGTAGAACAAAACTGAAAGATTTCCAATCAAAAAATTTCAGGAAATGCAGACTATGCTGCCACTAACTATATCACTTGCAAAATAACATTGTACATTTGAAGCTGTAAGTTATACATTTATCCTCTCTACCACATCCCCTTTAGAGAGAGAGAAATGCTAGAACCTATGTTAGAGTTGAAAAAAAAATCGGTCCTCCCTGATAAACTAGCAAGAGATGAACTAAGATTAGAACAATGATTGCACAAATTGATACTTCAAACAAAAATATTTAATAGCCACCTAGGTGAATGTGAGAATACCTTAACAAAGCAAGGTATTATTGAACAATGTTTACAAATATAAGCTATATCCACCTAAATAAAGCAATGGCTAATTTAAAATGAATATTGAATAATTTTCTTTCTTCGTGTTATACCTTGTACCTAGATGGCCCCACAAAGTCTCATGCACACATAGGTAGGGCTTGGGGAGGTGATTGGATCATGGGGGTGTGATACTCATCAGTGGATTAGTCCACTGATAAGTTTACATCTAAAAGTGACAGGAAGTGAAGCCTAGTGGGAGGAGGTCACTGGGGGCAGGGCTTTAAAGGGTATATCTCTCTCCCTCCTCCTTTGCTCTCTTTCTGCTTCTCACCAGCACGTCATGAGCTGTTTCCCCTCTGCCATGACTCCCTGCCTTGGAGCCCGCTGATGACAGACTGAAACCTCTACAGACTGTGGGCAAAAATAAACTTTTCCTCCTTACAGCTATGGGTATTTTGTCTCAGCAACAAGACACTAAAACACTCTTTTTTCAAGTCAAAGATAGCCTTAGTTTGAGACAATGAGGGACACAGAACATAAAATTATTTAGGAAAAATGACTTAAAATGTTCCTAGAAAGTTTTACCACAGTTTACAGTAAAACTAGAAGTGAAATACAACTTTGTTTATAAGAAACTTTTAAATGAATCAATATTATAGGTTAAAGTGGAAAAATTTATATTAATAAGTTAGAGAAAAATACTTTACCGTGCTTCTCCATTCCCAAGGTATATTGAGCATAGTCAAAATTAATTCAAGGAGATTATAAATTAGGTATTTGGGACTAGACTGCCTTATTTAGAAAAAATATCATTATGACAGAGCTAAGTTTCTGAAATTGTTAAGGGATAGGTCTCAAGCAGTTTGAAAGGGCAGATGAGCAAGGAAACTAATGAAACTGAGTAAACCACTCAGTGTTCAACTTAGCACAAAAGAAAAAAAATGTATATATTTATACATATCCACAGGTGACCTGTATTGGTTTAAAAGTTCCATTCCCCTAAATCAGTCTTTTAAGGATTAATATCCATGTTCTACAGCTACAAATATTTATTCAGCTGTTTCAATTACCCATGAGATGCTATATTCTTTGACATTAGAGGATAGACTTTTGCAATCTATACACTAAAATATGTATTGAATATCTATTGTGCACTATTAGATTTTGGAGTCTTTTCAAGCCCTCAAAAATAAAATATATATTAAAAAAACCACTGAAGTACGTGTGAACTAAGCACTCCTCTTAAAGTAACAGCAAGCCCAAGTATTGACATTTCTGAATAATTAAAACTATACTATGTATGTAATTTGCTTTAAATGTAGATCAAAATCTCTCAACTGTTTATAGCAAGAGCTATAAGAATAACCTATAAAATTTCTTCAAATTCCTCTTTGTTCTGCTCTTCCTTTTTCTATTCCCCTAGCAATTTCAAATACACTAAAAAAGAGTTTTCTTGCCACAAGAGCAAGCCACAGTTACTGCCAGAAGTATGCCTTTTTCTGTGTGTATTCTAGGCTCGAATACCCTGCATACCAGGGTACAACCCAGGGTTAAGTATACAGTTTGTGCCACATAGACACACACACGCACACACACACACACACACACTTTCACTGTTAACCTATGCTTGGGTCCTTGAGTTCGGGCCTGGCTTGAACACCTTGTCCTGTCTTCTGCACAATCAGGCATCACTTCCACATACCACCTATGGTAGATACTGGCACTACTCATAGATATGCTAGTTCTCATCCTTCCCAGCACACAATAGCATCATACTCCCCCATCCCCTCAGGAGTTAAGATCCAGTGCTGTGACTTGCTGTGGCCAATGAGTCAGGAACAGAGGTGATCCGTTCCAACTCTGGGCTATGGCCTTCAAGAGGTGGTACATTATTCAGTAGTGTTTCCTTTCTCTGTTTGGAGAAGGAATGCTGAGGGGGAGTTCTAACAGCCTGGGCCCCTCAGGGACCATGATAAGCAGAGCCCATCCCATTCACATGGATAATTATTGTGTCTAAAAAATAACCCTTGTTTGTACTAAGCCACTGGAGGTATTATCCAAAAGTAATGTAACTTCCCAATTATTAGCATTCTTCTTTTCTCTGCAAGTTTTAAATCTTCATAGCTTTGTGTCCTGCCTTTTCTCAGCTTTTATATAAAAAGTTCATTCTTTATCAGAATGGCTAACATGCTGAAGGACTCTTTTCTTCTGCAAGTTCCTGACATGTCAGAGTAATAGATGTAATTTGTAGCCTTCTGTAACTCTACACCAAAAGTTCAGAGCTCACTATTTATAAGCATTTCTAAGAGTCTGAGGGAAGGGGGAAGAGAGAGAATGAATGAGTATAAATAAGGGTGGGCAGGTGAGAGGGATGGACAAAGAAATATACCTATTTAAATGTTCACAAAGCTCATACCATCGAAGAGGATTCTAGAGGGCTTCTGTATAATAGTAAGCATTTTTCCATGATGAAGTAATATTAGGGATCTTTAAAAATGAAAATAAAATTTAGCCGACCATGCAGATAGACTTGCAGGTCTGCCCAAGGGCACAGAGCAAATCAGGAACTGGGCCCAAATGAAACCAGAGCTCACTGCTTTACTCAGGTTTTCTCTTTTCACTCTCAAGAGGCTATTTGTAAAGAATTACCAAGTGTTCCTGCCTCCAGCAATGCTCAAAATCCTTAGCCAATGAGAACATATGAGAAACAAACATAAAATGAAGACTGAACATGAAAGAGAGATAATGCTGACAAGTAAGGGTAGGATTTATTGGACATTTAAGTTTTTAAAATGTAAAAATTCCACTTAGAATCTGGAGTTGAAAAAAGGATCAAGCCAAAAAAAAAAAAAAATCATCATTACCAAGAATGAGTACTAAAAATCTGGAAAGTGCTTAGTTATGCAAAATCTGTAGTGTAATTATAATTAGAGTTTCAAAAACAATCACCTCCTAACAATAAAGTAGGAATGAGTGGACAAAATTTTAAGCACACCAGATGACTAAAAAAGTAAAATTCTGAGCCAAAACAACCCTTCGAGGTTTCAGTCCTAAAGACTTTATTACATTTCACTGTATAGCATCTTCTAGTGTCTCAGAGTATGAAAGAGCAGATACTTAATAAACACTTAAAGTAGCAGTTACAGGGACTGCAGAAATATTATAACCTAATGTAACCCATGGCACTTAGACATATACAAACTTTTTTTTGTCTTACTCTTTTTGTCCAAGAATAGCCACTTATGCTCTCTTTTGTTTTTATGTTTCTTTTTTTGGTACCAGGGATCATACTCAGGACTTTGAGCTTTCAAAGCAGGCGGCAGAACCACTGAGCTAAATCCTCGGGCCTTTTATGTTTCTTTTTTATTAGTATATGTTTGCAATACATAATAACTAGATTCATCATGGGGGAATTGGTACATATACATATAAATCTTAATTATTTTTACTTCCCCTTCTCTTCCCTTCCCTCCCATCTCCCCCAGATAAATTACTAATGAAGTAGGACAAGATGTTTCATTGGTGGCTTCAGTGAAGTAAAATTTAGTTTATCAAAATTTACTTTCTCCATGGGCACAGGACCAGAAATATCATCCTTATGCAAAACTAAAAGTAGACTAAAATATAAATTCACCTTTAAAATCCCTGATGTAACTGAAGAAAATAATCAATTTATAAATATAATAATACACTAAGCTAATTATCACATAAAACTCCTGCACTAAATTAATCTAATGTTAAATCAAAGGTCATTATCTTTTCATACTAATTTTAAAAGCACATTTAATTGAATATCCACAAGCAATTGATATATCCTTTACCTCCACAGGGCAAGACTGCTTAGGCCGTATCTCCTGTTATAACATGTACTTAGCAATGGCATGCAGCCTTCAGATGGAGGAAAAGTCTAAAAGTGTTATCACAAGACACAGAGTAGAATGGCTGTAATGAGTGGGGAAAGGAATGGAGAGGTACTGCTCAGAGTACAAGGTTTCACTTATTCAAGATGAGTAACACAAGAAAAATGATCTACTACATAGTATAGTGCCCATAGTAAATGCTACTATATTATAGTCTTAAAAAATTTGCTAAGAAGGTGTACCTTAAGTGTTAACTCAAATTTATAATAATAATAATAATAATAATAATAATAATAAAAAAGAAGGCAAGAGTAAACTTTTAGAGTTGATGAGTATATTTTATGTAATTAATTGCATGGATGGTTTCAAAGGTATATCTCCAAACAGATCTAGCTATATAAATTAAATATGTACTGCTATTTGTACATGTCACACTTGAGTGCAGTGATTTCTTAAAAACTTAAACCCTGTACATAATGAAGGAGACACTTGTAAAGTTAATACAGTAGGTCCTTCATGATGTTTTATCTTGCTAAGCACTAGGTACATCTCAGTCTAAGTGACCTGCAGGTAGGTTATTTCATCTTAAAGACCTCAAAATTGGACTACTTCTGTAAAGTAGTGAATCAAATGTGACTAGTTTTTATTGCTTTTATTGGCAATATAAGAACTTAAAAGGTACATAAATTTTATGTGGTAAGGATATTGCTTTTGTTTTTTTATTATTTTAGTTTATTAGTACATGTGTGTAGTCCACAATGTTTCCATTCCTTGTGTGGAGTTGGTGCATGTGCATAAAACATCTTAACTTCCTTTTTTCATCCTATTTCCCTCCATCCCTTCCCCTTCCCCCTTCCCTGATCTTCTTCCTTTTTTTTAGGATATGAATGATGTGGTAATAAGGTTAGCTAATGTGGCCTTAAAAATGAATGTCTACAAGTCATATTCCAATGGTAGTATGTGTTTAACTCTAATAATGCAACACTACTGCATTCAAGAAATTTGGCTTATTCCTCCCTATCCGTAAAATGCTATTTGCTCTTGTTTTTGTCATGTCACTCACTTTGTGGAGGATGCTATAAATATAACTGTTTGATACTCATGACAACTAGTGACATAGGTGAGATATGCTCAAGATATTATGTACTTTTGCAAAAGAAGAAATGAGTGAATCAGAAAAGAATAGCTCTGTATTCTGCCACCAAAGGAGCTGATGATGAAATGTCCACCTATTAATTCTTTTACAACCAGCCCTCGGCTTACACGAAGAATTTCAAGACATGAGCTCAGCAGCAGTCATGCAGTGTGGCCACCGAACATTCAGAATGCAAAGTGATGTCCACAAGCTGATCTTCTCCATTCTCAGCCTCACCACCCTGCTAAACGGCTACAAGCCCCTATTTAGCCCTAAAACAAAGAAAAAGAAAGAAGTGAGAATAAAGCCTTCTTGCAAAGCAAAAGGGGGCACAGTCAGATGTGAAATCCATATGGCATAAACTATCATACTAAGAATTTACTGAGAAAAAGAAACCCAGGGGCTAATGTAGGGGCAGAAGATAAAATACAAAGAATCATTTATTGATGAAAAGTATTTTTTTGCAAAACTACTAAAGAACAAAGAAGAAAGAAAAATCAAAAGCCCAATAAGGCAGGAAAGAAAAATAGCTTCTCCAAGTGAATTAAGTCATATGCGGACAAGTTAAACACATACAAATCTGAAGACTGCAATACAAGATACTCTTAGATAAAATGGAAGAGATTCAGCCATACCTTTCCCTTCCATTATTGTTTGTTTTAAGGCTCCTTTCATGTCAAGGATCTACTATCCTTGGCTGCCCTAAATGCAAAAACAATACTTAAGTAAGTCACACTAGTAAATTAATAGTTTGATAACTTACTCCTAAAATTTTCTTCTAAGAGAACTTTTTAATCCAAAGAAATTTCCCTGGGAGACAGATTCCCTGATGCAAATTTCCAGATTTCTTCACTGTTGTTATTGTCATAGTTGTGGACATTTCCTCAAGACAGCACTAAGTACATACAGCAATTTATTCATATTAGTTCATCAGTTTCAATCATTGTTAGTACCCAATAAAGCATCATTTTATAAAAACAGAAACCAAGACTCAAACCAACTACTTGTGAAATCCTTCCAACAAGGGTAGGTCTGAGTTTCCAATCCCACCCTCAGATCCTCTTCTCCATGCTGATCACTAATCATGACACACCCTACATTGGTGAACTGCTTTGTAATCCTGGGTAAAAATTATGGAACAAGAATAGGATCCAATAATAAGAGCTACATTTCAGATCAAAAAAAAGTTTTAGCAAAAAGAGGTAATGGGAGAGACAATGGAAGAAATAATTTTGGAGAAAGTAAGGTCACACAGAGTAAAATGTTGGAAAGCATTCCAAATGCATACTCATTTATTCTGGATACCTTCTTCTTGGTTCACATGGGGATGCAGCTTGGGGTTGCAAATCTTCCAAATGACCTCATCAATGCCTGCAAAGAGGGAATGACTAATTTCTGACAGGGAAATCATCAGAAAATAGGTGGCATCTGAACTGCATCTTCAAGAAAAAAAGAGTTGCCTGCAGTTTGTAATAGCTAAAACTTGGAAACAGTCCAATTGCCCATCAACTGGAGACTGGCTAAAGAAGATGTGATTTTTCTATAAAATGGAGTACTACTCAGCCATAAAGAACGAGTAATTAGACATTTATAGCTAAATGAATGCACATTGATGCCATACTTTTAAGTGAAATAAATAGGACACACATGTGTAAATACCTAATAGTTTCTCTGGTATGAAAAACTAAAAGTGTAAATAAGGTTCAAATGGTATAATTGATAATGTGAAATAGGAAGAAAAGGTCTAAAGGAGTAGGAGAAGTGGGAAGAGTAGGGGAATGGAAAGAAGGAAAAAAAAAAATATGAGAAATGGAAACAAAGTCTTTGTGAATAGGGAAGGGTGGAGGGGGTGAGAGGAGGGCAGGGAAATGGGGAAAAAATAAGAACCAAAATACATCACGTAAAGTACAAGATCCCAATGATGAATGTAACTGTATTGTATACCTAAAATGTATCAATAAACTTTAAAAACAAAGAGTTGCCTGGAAGAAACAAATATTCACCATTGCCTCTGTGATTTGAGCACATCCAGAGTCATAAGCTAAATGAAATTCAGAAGAATCAGGGGAGGCTAAATTATGAGCAGAAAAGGCCAGTGGTTTCTACGGGAGACTCCAGGTGATACCACTGATCTGTGTGAATTTACCTTTAGTGCAACCCCTACCCTTGCAGGCCTTCCGAAAGGAGGGATAACATATCACTGCAACTTTCTAAAACAGGAAGGTGGGGAAACATTTGAGAATCTGAAGGCCTATACAAGAAAAATACACGAGATGTTTTTAAAGGGAAAAACATAAAATATTTGGAAACAAGGTAAAACTAAGATAGTTTACAGAAAAATAACATTTAAGGAATTAAAAAGCACATATAGCACACTGATGTACTGGCTAAATCTAATATGTTAACATTACACTGAAATGGTATGGTCCTGTCACTTTCAGCCAAAACTTCACAATTCAGTACAAAGTGAGGTACAAATACTGCTGGCAGGACTTAGCATATTATCTAATATAAAACCCAACCTTATTCCCTCAATGTTCCATTTTCCAGGACAAGAAAATAAATGGGTCCAGTGGGTGGAGATATTTGCAAAGCAGAGTTAGTCTCCCTAGAAGGAACACTGGAGAGAGTGGGGTTGGTTTTGGATTCTCAGCAGCTGAGGAAGGACACATGCGTGACTGGCCAGGGCAGAAAGTCAGGTAAGATTCATAGCAATGGGAGCTGGGAAACCTAACAGACTTAGATTCAATATCAGCTAATCTGAGAGAGCACCTTGCCAGGGTATTCAATGGTGTCAGCCAAGAACTTTCACAAAAATGATCACTTAAAAGATTCCCTAATCCCTGCATTTTGTGAATCTTATTTACATGTCAGAGATTAAAGTTACTAAGTAGCTGATTATCCAGAATGTAATCACAAGAGTCCTTCAAAATGGAAGAGGAGGAATCCAGTGGGCAAGCAGAAATACAATGGTGCAATATGAGAAGGACTAGGCTTGATGCTGCTAGTTTTAAAGAGAAAGAGGCCACAAGCTAAGGAATGCAGGTATTCTCTGGAAGCTGAGAAAAGGGAAGAAACACATTTACTCTAGAGCTTCGATAAGGAAAGGTAGTCCTGGTAACACTTGGATTTAAGTTCAGTGAGACCATGTTGGTCTTCTGAACTCCACAACTGTCAGATAATACATTTATGTTCTATACCAGTAATTTGTTACAGAGCAAGAGGAGATACGCGGTCCTAGACACCAATCCTTCCTCTTCATATTCCAACAGGGTAGGTATGGGTACTCTCAACTGATAAGATGGGTGATTAACAGTCACAGGAGGTGAGAAAAAGAAGAGGTCAGAAGTGCCTGTTTCTCCCCAGGAAATGGCATCTTCACAGAAGATCTGAGCTGGGATAAGGGTGTAACCATTACTTGTGAGTCACGTTGAAGTGATTATTATACTAGACTATAGTAATTACTGAAAGGAGGACATTTTATTATAAGATAAGTCTTATGATATATCCTATGTTTAATGCAATGAAAGGGAATAACTATGTATACAGTATAAATTTAAAAGGACAGAAAGAAATAAAAATAAAGGTCTAATTATCATCCATAAATCCTGCATATTCAACACAACAGCTACACATGGTTGAAAAGAACATGAAACGGTGAGCACAAAGATGGGTATATCATGACAAATCATGTCAAACTGTACTAATGAGACATTTTAATATTTAAGAAACAATGAACATAATGAACTGCAAATCTACATAAAGTAATAAGGAAATGTCAAAAACAAAGTAGGGAACTACAGATTCGAGTGGGGTAAACACACAGTGGGGAGAGAGAGGACAAAGAAAAAAACATTGATTTGGAATTATATAAAGTCAAAGGTGAGTCAACAAATTTTTCCTCACTGAATTCCAAAAGGAGATAACTTACAGCTAATTCTAGTACACTGAATACATACATTTCTCTTGGTAACTTGCCCATACTATTCCTTAAATCTACTCCATGAAAATAAAGGAATGAATCAAAACACACAAAAAAGAATAGAAGTGGCAATGATCACAGCTGAGAAATGGCAATCCAATCTGGAAGGCTGAAAGGAAGTGGATGGGTGAGACCTGGCTTAAAGCAAGCACCAGCACCAGTACAGAAGGAAGCCGACAAGATAAAAGCTGAAGACTTCAGACCTGGACACATCAGGTATCCTGAAGGTGGAGGCCAGGGGTGAATACAGAGAATTGGCTGAAGTACAAGCAGTCATTTCTCCCAGTTCAAAGACCGGAGGATTGTTCTGTGGAGCAATAAAGCAAAAGAGACTAGGAATTTGAGATATGAACTCTGTAAACACTGAGCACAGCTGAGCTACAGTAAATATTGAAAAAGGGAGTGAAAGCATTCAAATGAATGAATGATAAGGTTTCCTTGGGCCCTTTCTTTCTCCAACCAGCCTGAACACTGGTTATACCCCAGCGATGTAAATTTGAAGAATTCCTCTAAGACAGTGGTTCTTAACATGTGGTCCACAAACTGGGCTGCAGTGGCAGGGTAAAAAGTGGTGTATAAAACCAAAACTATTTTCGTGGAGGACTTCAACATTCCTTGGCTTTCTTACTGTTGACACTTCCATTAATAATAAACAAGCAATGGCAAGGGAAAACTGCTAGCTTCTTAGCAAGAATGAAGGTAGGTCACAAGACTATATCGAAACTCGTTTTATTCTTCACCCTTACATATGTTCAGTCGCTGTATTTCTGTTTCATTTTAAATCATTCTTGAGACTTCATTTTTAGAGAAGTTTTAGGTTTACAACAAAACTGAGAGGTTAATAAGGAGATACCTTACATACTCTTGCCTCCACACATGCATGACCTCCCCACTACCAACATCTACCATCAGAATGGTACATTTGCCGCAATTGGGTAAATTATATTTACATATCATTATCACCCAAAGTTCATAGTTTGCATTAAGGTTCACTTTTGGTGTTCTGCATTCTGAGTTTAGACAAATGTATGATAACATATATCCATTATTATAGTGTCATAGGGAGTATTTTTACTGTCATAAAAATCCTACACGATAAAAATCCTATGCCCTCTGTCCTACCCCCCCCCGAGACCATTAATCTTATTATGATCACCATTTTGTCATGGTCTTAATTTTCCCAGAAATCATACAGTGTATGTCCTTAAAGGCATGTGTAACTTGTGGTTGAAAATGCCTAGCTTGCCTGGGCCCACTAAGTGATGAAGAATGGTCCTGGGTCGCACATAAAACATATAGTACTGTATAGGAAATGTAGATAAGCAACAAAATTTCCCTTATTCTTTATTACAATACATGGGCCTCAGGTTAGATATATCTACAAAGGTGGTTTCTTATACTTAGCAATACACATTCAACTTTCCTCTATGTCTTTTCATGGCTTGAGAGCTCATTTCTTTTAGATCTGGACAACATTCCACTGTCCATTAACCTACACAAGGTCATCTTGGTTGTTTCCAAGTTTGGCAATTACAAATATAACTACTATGGATATCTATGTGTCTTTTGGTTTGGTTTTGTTGGGTTTGGGGGGGGCTGTTTGTTTGGTGGTAGGGATCAAATCCAAGAACTTAGGAGTGCCAGCCAAGTACTTTACCACAGAGCTACATCCCTAGCCCCATATGCAGATTTTTATGTGGACACGAGCTTTAAATTCCTTTGAGTAGTGTGGCAGTCTTTGGTTGTCAACTTGATTGGCTTGAGAGACATCTAGGATGTTAATAAAGAACCCTTTGAGAGGGCCATGGAGGCATGGCCTTGGGGACTATGTTTCTCCCTGGCCCATTCCTCATAGGCTCTCCTGACTTCTGCCTCCTTAAGCTCTCCTGATTTGTATCTTGAATGCCATGAGCTGAGCAGCCTTCTTCTGCACACCCTTCTGCCATATTATTTCTGCCTTTGATCCAGGGACTGAGATCTCTGAAACCATGAGCCAAAAGAAAACCTCTCTTCCTTTAAGTTTGAGTGGCGGCAGGTAGTTGGTCCCAGCAACAGAAAAGTGACTTATTCAAGTAAATACTGAAAAATATGGTTACTTAATCATATGATAAAGAAAGGTTTAGTTTTTAAAATCACCATATTTTCTTAAAAAGTAGCTGTTAAATTTTGCATTCATACCAGCAATGAATGAAAGTTCCCGCTGCTGCATATCCTCACCATCACTGGATGTTGGATTTTGGATTTTGGCCACTCAGTTTTGCACAACTTACTATCATTTCAATTTGCATTTCCCTGGTGACATATGATGTGAAGCATTTTACATACACTTATTTGCCATCAGTATGTCTTCTTTGGTGAGGTGCCTGTTCAGAACTTTGGCCCACTTTTTAATCAAGTTGTCTTGCGAGTTTTAAGAGTTCTTTGTATATTTTGAATAATAGTCCTTTATTAGTTGTATCTTTTGGAAAATATTTTTTTCAGTCTTTGGCTTGCTTTCACATTCTCTTGGCAATGTCAACTGCAAAATAGAAGTTTTTAATTATAATGAAGTCTAGGTTATCAATTCTCTCTTTCATGGATTGTGCCTTTGGTGTTGTATCTAAAAAGTTTTCAGCATACCCACAGTCATCTAGGTTATTTGCCAAGCATTTTATCCTCTAAGAATTTCTAATTTGCAATTACATGATCTACCCTATAATCCAAGTCAATGATCCATTTTGAGTAAGCTAATGCTCACAGTATTTTAAAAAGCTGAAGTCACTTAAAGATCTGGACAAAGCATGAACAATTGTTAATTTTATTAAATCTCAATCTTTAACTGCAAACATGTCTCTTTCAATACTCTATGTGACAAAATTAGATTTACATATAAAGCATTTCTCTTGCATACCAAAGCATGAAAGTGTTGTTTAGGAAAAAGATGCACAGTATTGTTTGACTGGCAAACTGAACCAGTAGTTTTTTCATGGAACATCATTTTTACTTCAAATATTGATTGACAGAGAAACCATGGTTATTCAGACTTAAGTATTTTTGACAGACACTATCTAAAAAATGAAGACAGTGAGGCTGTCTCTTCAAAAATAACAAATCATAGTGCTAATGTCAATGATAAAATTTGGACTTGCAAGTAAAAGTTAGCGTTTGAATAAGTTATACCCATTATCATGAGCTTGTCAATTTCCCATCCATATAGATTTCTCTGATGAGACGGATGGTGATATAAGCAAATGTGATCTTTTGATATGGTATAATAAGATGTGTCAACAATTAGAAAACTGGCATGCTTCCATCAGTACTGTATTTTCACTTGATCTTAGCCGAAAGGCCGAGAAGTGATATACCAGTACTGTATTTTCTAAGCAGCCACTGCATATTACAAAATAATACAAGCACATGTATGGGTAAAAGATCCATTCAAAAGGCAAGGTAGACAAATGAGTTTTAATGTGATAGAATACAAGACATTCATTTATACAACCTTAGATTCTACCTTGCAGCTAACCTTTAAAAGAAAAAAGCACTGCTTCTTACATTTTGACATAGTATCAAAGGAAAATATCTCTGTTTACATGGGAAAAACTATCAAAATATCCCTGTGTTTTTCAATACTGCTATACTTCTATGTGGGCTACATCATCTACTTATACTTAAAGCAAAGCAGAATATCTACAACAAACTGAATGTAAGGCAGATAAGAGGATCCAGCTATCTTCTATGAAAACATACATTACAGAGATTTGCAAAGATATAAAACAATGGGACTTTTTGCTAAATTTTGTCTTGAAGAGTTATTGCATATAAAAATAACTTATTTCTGTTAACATGTAATGGATTTTACCTTATTTTTAACAAGCTACTTTTATAATTTTTCAGTTTTGTTTTCCAATACAGTAAATATTAGTAGATAAAACCCATGTAAATAAAAGCTCCATGGTCGTGCTGTTCATATGGCACTGACTAGATGTGTGGGGCATGAACTCTTGAAATGAGATATACTTTATGTGTAAATAATGCCTTTTGAGGATTTAGCATAAAACAGAATGTGAAATATCCAACTTTGTAATAATTACATGCTGAAACAAAATTTTTGATCTATTGGGTCAAATAAAATGTATTGATTTTATATTTAGGACTCTTAATATGACAACCAGAATTTTTAAATTATATATGTAACTTGTATTTTTTATTTACATATTTCTATTTGACAACATTACTATATAAGGTTCTCAATAATTTTGAAGTGTGTACAGGGATCATGACACTAAATGATTTAGAACTGCTGCTCAGTGGAGAAGTGGACCAATGGAAGGAGAGGAGAAATCTACTAATGTATGGGGGCCCACCAGGACACAGAAAGGTCCTACAGCAAATACCACCACCAATCAATAAGGCCAAACAGAGATTCAGTCAAATGCAGACAGGTAGTAAAGTTCACCAGGAATTTGTAGAAATCTTCTACCATGAAAGTGAAAGACCCACATAAACAACAATGAAAATAACGCTGTGGAAAGACAGAAATAGCAGAGGAAAACTTCAATAAGGTTTTAATAAATATCCT
This sequence comes from Heterocephalus glaber, assembly GCF_053883595.1. NCBI lineage: Eukaryota > Metazoa > Chordata > Mammalia > Rodentia > Bathyergidae > Heterocephalus > Heterocephalus glaber. The sequence continues at coordinate 20,188,026 of NW_028258153.1, forward strand.
CAGAAGATAAAATATTCCATCCATAACCAAGAGCTATGCTTAAAGGGAATAAAATCATTCATAAAGGAATAAAGAGCTCTTAGAAATTAAAGTTTGTAATGGCAGAAATTAAAGTCACTAGAAAGTTAAGATAAAATTTAGAAAACTTCACAGTAAATAGAACAAAATGGAAAATAGGTGGGGAAAAAAGACTTAAAATATTAGAAGAACATTGAAAATGCAAAACAGAAGAATTAGAAGATGACCAACTGAAAGAGAGAAACAGAGTGAGAAGAATAATGAGAGTGAGGGACAAAGAAAGAGTGCTGAGAAGGAAGGAAGAATAAAGAAATAATATTTTCCCAGGCTAAAAGATTGGCTGCAGAGGGCAGTGAAGCTCAGCTGGTCCCAGCACCTGGAAGGAACCTCCCCTGATGCCATCCCAGGTTCCTAGGGCCAAGAAGGTGAGCCACGTGGGCACCAGAAGCACCCCCCCCCACTGTGGAAATGAGAAAACACAAAAACAAGCCTCAAAAACAGACTTCTGGATCACCTACAGCAACCTCAAAGGGAAACGAGATGGAACACTCTGATACTCAACCACCTGGACTCTCTGAACTAGCAACAAAAGAGGATCTGGGAAAAATGAAATCAGAAATAATTACTCAGATAACAGCAAAGATTTTGCTCATGGTGCAAGACATGATTGATAAATCTAGAGAGGACACAGATAAAAAAAAAACAGAGGATCTGAGGAACACGATGGAATCCCAACATAGGAAACAAATGGAATCCATAAAACAGATACAAAGAGATTTCCAAGAGATTAAAAACTCTACTGAAAGTCTGGGCAGCAGAATGAACCAATGTGAGGATAGAATTTCACATACAGAAGATAACATTGCAATTAGTGACCAGGAAAAGAAAAATTGCTTTAAAATTATAAGGGAACATGAGAAATCAATAAAGCAGCTGCTAGACGATGCAAAGAATAACAACATAAGACTGATTGGAGTCAATGAAGAAAGAGGAGAGAGTGCAGATGACATAAAAAAAACTCTTCACAGAAGTGATGGCAGAAAACTTCCCAAGGAGGGGAAAAGAATTTGACATACAGATAAGTGAGGCATATAGGACTCCAGCTAGCCTTAATCAAAAAAAATCTACACATAGGCATTTAATAGTTAGGATTCCAGAAATCCAACAGAAGAATAAAATTCTACAAGCAGTGAGAGAAAAGAAACAAATCACATACAAAGGAAAGCCCATCAGAATCATAGCAGAATTCTCAATACAAACCCTCAAGGCAAGAAGAGCTTGGAGTGATGTATTTCAAGCCCTAAAGGAAAATAGCCTCCAACCCAGATTGATGTACCCTGCAAAACTATCTCAAAATTGATGGAGAAATAAGATACTTTCATGATAAAGAGCACCTCGGGAACTTCATGAATACCAAACCGGCACTCCAAAAAATTTTAGACAATACCCTAGGAAAAGACAATGAGGATCACAACCCCGGGAAACCCAGCAGAATGAATCCATTGGGCATGACAAATTAAACGCAAAGGGGGAGAATCCAACAAAAAGAAAAAGTCAGCACAAGGCTTTTAAAACTTTTGACTTCATCTCCCTAATGAGTGTATAATTCAATCTTGTTATTGTACTGATTAGTATTTTTCTGATTCTAGAGTTGCACACCTTTCCTTGTGCTATACTGGCTATTTATCATCTTCTTATGTCTACATTTTAATTGGGTTGTCTATTAATGAGCTCTAAGAATTCTTTATATATTCTGGTCATAGGTTCTATGCATTGTAAATATGGTCTGTTTAAGGACTACTTTTCATTTTAATGATGTCATTTAAAGTTCTAAATTTTGATGGAATCTCATTTATCAATTCTTTCTCTTTTATACATCAGGTTTTTTGTATCCTAGGTAGTTCTTGCCTACCCTGAATTCACAAATATTTTCCCTTATAATTTCTTCTTAAAGTTTTATACTTTTAAGCTTTCTTATTTAGGTTCATAGATCCCTTCAAGTTATTTTCATGTATGGAAAAAAAGGGTTGAGGTTAATTTTGTATATACGGATACCAGGTGTTCTAGTGCCATTTGCTGAAGACACTATCTCTTCCTCGGCTCTTGAATCAAGTTTATATTCTATAAAATGCTAATGTTAAATAATCCTTCAAAACTCAGTGTACCATATATGTGTGGTTATATTTCTAGATTCTCTGTTTTATTCAAATGATCTATATGTCTTTCCTTACACCAACACTGCCTTGATTACTGTAGCTTTAGAAGAAGTCTTAAAATTGGATGCTAAAAGTCTTCCAACACTGTTTTTGTTTTTGTTTTTGTTTTTGTCTTTTCTGGGTCCTTTGTACTCCTACATAACTTTTAAATTTCAATATCCAGTTCTTCATTTATAGCAAGTATACACAGACCTGAATTTTTACATATACCTTGTGTTTTCTAATCCTGCTAAATTCAAGTACAAGTTCTAGGGGCTCCTAGAGATTTCTTAGTATTTTCTCTGTAGATGATCATTTCATCTACATATAAAGATTTTGCTTCTACCTTGCCAATCCTATCCTAGTTGTGTCATTTTATTGCCAGACTATTTTGGTGGGGACTAGGTTTCAAAGTTTAATGGACAGATAAAGAGTAAGCATATCTGCCCTTGTTCCCCACCTTGAGGAGAAAGCATTGTATCTTCTCCATTTATGTAAGGCGTTCTCGCTGGAAGTATGGAGCACATGTCTTTAATCTGTTGAGAAGTTTCTGTTCTATTTCTAGGCTCCTGATAGCTTTTACCATGAACAGCTGTAGAATTTGGTCCAATACTTTTTCTCCAACTAGTGATAGGATCATATGGCTTTTTCCTTTCCTCTGTTTAAATGATGACTTTGGGGGGTGGATCTTCCAATGCTGAACCAACACTGCCATCCCTATAACAAAACCACTTTCTACATCCTGCCAGATCTGACTTCCAATACTTTGTTTTGGTAAACAAATTTCTATCTATGTTCATACTTTTTCTTCTATTATCTTTATCCAGTTTTAGAATTAGCACAATGTTGAGTTCCTAAAATGAGGGGAGAAGTGTTTCTTCTTTTTTCTGCTTTAAATGTTTGATATAATTTATCAGTTAAAATGTTTATGAGCCTGCTGTTGTCATATAGGTAGGTTTTCAAGCTAGGAATATACTTTCTTTAATAGGTGCTATTCAAATTTTATATTTCCTCCAGAGTTAGTGTCATTAATTTGTCTTCTAAGTTACTTCTTAGAAGTTGTCAAATTTACTTCAAAAAAGATTTTTGTAATATGCTTTCTATATCCTTTTAAATTCTGTAAAATCTGTGGTAATGTCTCCTAGATCTTAATATTGTAATTTAAAAAATGTATAACTGATATTGTGTAACAGGAAGAAAAGGTCTAAAAGAGCAGGCGAATTGGGAGGGGTCGGGGAAGGGAAAAAAGGGAAAGGAAAAAATATGAGAAGAGGAAAAAAATGGAAACAAGGTCTTTGCAATTAGGGAAGGGTGGAGCGGGTGAAGGGAGGGCAAGGGAAGAGGAAAAAAAATAAGAACCAGAGACTCATATAATTGTACAAGATCCCAATGATGACTGTAACTGTATTTTATACCTAAAATGTACCAATAAAGTTAATGGGGAAAAAATTAAAAAATTAAAAAAAAAAAAGATTGGCTCAAATAAATGTTCAAATTGCACAGCACAATAAATGATACAAAACCCCATACACATCATAAAGTTCCAGAGAACTGGAGGAAAAAATGGAAAGAGTTAGGGAAACAATGCAGGTTTAAAAAAGAATGGGTCTTCTCAAAAAATAACATTTAAAATAAAAAATAACATACTGTTTTGAAAACTTCAAAAGAATTACTTCCACATAGAATTTTAGATACTGGCAATCAAGTGTGAGTAAAGAATGGCCACTTGCAGACATACAGCCCCAAAATATATATACCACAGGAATCTTTTCCCAGAAATCAACCGGATCTATTTGAAACAGAAATATGAAGTAATAAAATAACACTAAACAGACAAAATGAAACCATTATTAAAACCAGAAAAATAACATGCACAAATATACTGTGTTACTCAGCTTTGAACAATCTTATAGCAGCATAGTAATGTGAAAACTGAACACTGATCTTGCAAAAAGTTTAATTAATCAAGCAGGGAAAATGAGGAGGTAGGTTGGAGGAGGTAATACATATACAGTTTTAAGTACTTTATTTTAATTATTTTAAAATTAAACAAAATATTTAAAGTGATACCAAATAAAAAGATTATATATTCAACTGTAAAAATAAAACACATTTATCCAAAGTACACATGAGCAAAGAAATTTGGAATTTATTAATTTTTGTTGATAAAGCAAACCAAACTATGAAAGGCTGAGGTCCCATAAATATATTCCTAATGCTGTGGATAAAGTTTCTGTCCGATTTTTGTTTTAAACTAGTCACGACAGGGAAGAAAAGATGTCAAATGATTCATACAGGGCCTCAGTGAGCTGATTCAGCCTGCAGACATATACTGTTGAGCCATTCATTTTATTGTTGTTTAAAAACTGGGACCAGCTGCAAAAGAATTCAGCCTTCTTCTCTTATAAAAGCAAAAGTCTGGCCACCAACAATCTTCACTTCCCTGAGCAAGAGTATGCTAGCATCTCTCCCAACATTTAGTGTTCAACAGTGTATATTTCTCGGCATATACTCCTATAAATATAAAAACAAGAGACAGAAGATCACATGTTTCAAGAAAAATCAGAATTATCAGATATATTTCTAAAAATAAAAACAAACTGTACCGTCTAAAATGCAACAAGTGTTTATTTTACCAGTTACTTCTCTTTGCCCCGAAATGATTTTTATCTGAAACCTCTGCTTTAAAACTTGATGGGCTTGAACTGACTCATAACCTCCAAAGACCCATTTCATATTTGTTACACATTACAAGTTGGCCTTTACATATTTTATGACCAGCACTGCTTTCTAGATATTATGTCATATCTGGAGATAGATTAAAATAAGTAGATCAGCATACTTTAAAATAATTGCAGCTTTTGCCCTATTTAATCTTCAACTGTAAACATTAAGAATATGGGGCTGCTTTAATATTTTCCTCATTTTAGTTTTGCTATACATGATACAATTCATGCTAAAAACACAGAAACCAGAAACCTCAGAAAGGACATAAAGAAAAAGGGGAGAGTACTAATCCACTGTGTATAAATATCACATGGTTTCTTTTATATGAAAGGCCCAAAATATAAATAAAGAAAAAAATGGAAGATAGGCAAAAGAAAACAGGGAACAGGACCAACAGAGGAAGGGAAGGGGAAGAGCAGAAGGGGATTAAAAAATGTTGATATACATGTATCAACTCCCCATGAAGAATGTAATCCATATGTACTGCAAACATGTACTAATAAAAAATAAAAATTGAAAAAAGAAGAAACAAAAGGGAGAGGCAGTGCAACTTTAAAACAAAGACTTTATATTATTTTTATTTACATGCCACAAACCAATCTCCAAATGACCTCAGTTTTTCAAAGTAACATTTTAACTAAAGTGACAGAGAATGGAATGCTACATTTAAAATGAAAGCCAGATAAAAGGTACAAGTCATAATCTACTGTTCTGCATAGTATTATTCATGACAAGGGATTCCCACTTTCTCAGACAGGGTTCAAAATGTTAATTTTAACTATGCAGCAAATTTTATTAGGATGTTTCTAAATGAGTACCATAAGATAGCTACATGTATTTCTTTTTCTGTAGCACATTCAGAATTCCACTACTTCTCACCTGACCCCAGGAGTAAAATCTCCCCAATCCATTTCCTTTAATCTGATGCATTTGCACTCATACTGAGCTAACCACTCCCCTAGCAGGATTGGAACCAAACAAGAGTTTTATATTGTGTTTACAAAACATCAAAGTATGACCAAGAAAGCTCTTGCTGAAGATCTCCCTTCCAGGGTTACATAATTCCTCTGCTAGAAAGGTGCTATTCTATCCTTTGACTACTGCTGGGGAAAATAGCATCAGAAAAGCAGTTTGAAAAAGCAGAAAATGCACTTTTTGAACATCCATTTTCAGTGTAAATTGTAAAATGTCTTTGAGATCTTCAAAATTTCTAAAGAATTTCTTCAAGTATCTGCTGATTAATTTTATATGACATACACCTATGTAAATAAGAGTTGAAACTGGAAGACAGCAGTAACATGAATATAAACAGATCACAGTCCTATTCTTTGAATGCACAGAGTTCGACTACATCTTGTTTCTCCTTCTGTCATAAGAGAAAAAAACTTATAATAAAATAGACTAATGTATCAAACTGGCTCTAAAAGGTTAAAAGAAGAAGGTAGAACTTGCCTGGAAAACTACTTTATCAACTTAATGTTTGTCATGTTAAAATCCAAATTTGATAATCCTTTAATATATGAAAATTTAATACCTCTTAGATGCCACTTTCCAAATGCAAAACATACAGCAACATATCTGGGGATTTAAAAAAATATTAAAATACATTTTACTTTGATACTCTCAAAGATTTAAAATTTTAAAAAGTACAACTTTCCAAAAAAACCGAAGCCTATTGGGAAAGAAAGTACCTTAAAAGCATTCAAATCTAACTAGAAATAAAGTGAACAAAGTTATAACTTTTAATTAGCAGATTTTTAAAAAATAACTCCAGAGCAATATGACAAAGTGTTATGTGAACGACCATGTAACATCATAATTAGAATTACTGATGATACAGGAAGATGAAGTCAAATAATAGAGGACATAGTCCCATATTTTCATTTCAAATCAGGCTTTCAAGCTTGTTTCTCACCTGTGACATAGCACATTATAGCCTATTTTTCTAATAATCTGAGAAATTTAAAGACTGGAAGATTTCCACTTCTCCCACAACCTCAGCACCACACAAACATGTATTATTTGCATATGTACGAAGGAGAAAGAAGTCAAGAGAGAGCAGATACTTCCAAAGTCAGGCATCACAATCTACTCTCCAAGTACTGTCAGCCCTGAACATTCAGTTATGTATCCACAGGTTACGGGCATGGGTGCATGGGTGAAAAATACACAGAGGAAAACGCACCTGTACTGCACACATTCACAGGCTTCTGTCCTTGTCATTATTCCCTAAACAATATGACAGCTACTTACATAATGCTCACACCGTATTGGGTATTCTAAGTAATTTAGAGATGATTTTCAACATACAGGAGGCTGGCATTAGTCTATATCCAAACACTACACCTATTTATATAAGGGACTTGAGCACCCTTTGATTTTGGTAGCACAATCCACCACAGACACCAAGGGAAAACTATACTTCCTGGGTGATTGAGATCTCTGTGCAATGCCTATTACCAGCACTCCTAAAAATCTACCAAGACAACTGTTTTGTGAGTGTGTGCTGCTAACAAGTGCATACTTTCAAGCCTTATCACAACCTGATCCTGGCTCCTTTCAGGCATAATCCTCAGAAAGTAAGACCCAGCCAACTCAGAACAATTCCTCTTGGGTGTAGATTCTGGGAGCCAAGGAACACCCTCCATATCTTTACTCCAGAACCTTCCCCATGGAGATACACAGCCACCCACACAGGCTAAGGGCAGAAAAATGGGAAAGGGCAGATATCTCTTTCCTGGGAAAGAAGCCAGGGTGAAAATTTGGAAGGATATAAACATATAACAGCCATTGAAACCTTCTTCCCAAGCAAATGTGCTTGGTTATAGCATTTCCTTACCCACCAACATATTTAGTTTTTCAGTTAAGGCAAATATTTTTAAATGCAAAAGCATATGTTATTTAAAATGCCTAAAATTTTGCCCATCCATGCACCAATGCATCCCTAACTATTGGGGATACAAGCACATTTCTTCTTTCCTGTACTGCTGGGATTCTAAACTAAGGGTTCCATAGAATACAGGACATTAAAGACCACAGGGCATACACATGTACATCCTAGCAGACAAGGTTCATATATGTTGAAATTGTTAATGGGGTCCAAATTCTTTTTCAAAAAGTCATAGCCCTACATTGCTGAAATATTCAGTCAATGATGACCCTTGGTTTGCCACCCTTATTCCTAATATGCTCTTCCCATATTAGCCTATGTCTGCTGTATGTCCCTAAGTATCTGTACATTGTTTCCTAGAACTCTTTAATGAACAGTTCCATGATAAGCCTGCATAAGGATCACCCAATAAGATGAAAATCATCCCAATTTAAGTAGGTTTAATCTTTCATATACCTCGAAATGTGTCCCTATAATTTCCTCTTTATTTCTATTTTAAACTTGGAGGCATGTAACATTATCATATATATGGAATATACTTTCAATTTCCCAAGATCGGTATCAATTTAAATTGTTAAATGTGTTCAATATGGTAAAAAACAGAAACCTAGTGACTATACCAAGCATTGGACTGAGTCACACAAAGGTAGTTCTTGTATGCTGTAATATTAGATTTCATGTCTTGCTAACCAGCTCTAACTTTAAAGCAAGAATCAAATTAACAGGTAGGAGGACAAAAGCAATGTCTTTTTTCTCATTTTTAAATATATAATAAAAGATGATAGAATGTTCAAGGCTTTAATATTTCTGAGAAAAAATTAAAAACACAAATGTAACTGCTACCGCATGATTTTGTTTTGCTTTTCATGAGTAGAACAACCTCAAAATGAGATAAAGAGTATCTATAATCTCAACTGAACTGAGTACTATGACTTAATGAGGTATACACAGGTGAAATCTCTATCACACTTTGGATGCACTAACTTACAAGCATCTTATGGGAGTAGGTAATGAGATGTCTGTATCATTTGTGGTAGCTTTTGGAGCCAGGTCATAAATAGTTGATTCTCTTGTTCTGAGAACATGGTAGAATACTACTTTCCTACCCATTTCACCTTTGGTGGGGCCATGTAACTATCTGTCCAAAGAAATATGAGCATAATTAACATAGGCCTCCATGTGAAGAGGCTTTAAGAGCACATGTGTGGATTTCTGCTTCCTTTTTCTCCACTTGTATAGTCCTAGAAGCATATTTTTAGAGAGAGCCATCATCAGCTCAGGGCCCTGACTGATACAATGAGCAGAGCAGATCCTTCTAATAACTCAACATGCACTCACACCATGACTGAGAAATAAAATGTTACTTTAAGGCAGGGAGCTTTTCTGATTGTTACAGTAGCATATCTTAACCTTTCCTGACCTACACACTACTTACTTTAAGCACTAATATTTAAAAAGCACCATGCTGTACTGTATGTGTAGGAAACTCAAAGACAAAAACAGACAGTTGAAGGGACACAACATGACTGTACATAACAATGAAAGAAGGTGCAGATAGGAGTGCACTGCCCAAGGCCACAACATAAGTAAGCAGTCAAACCAAGACTTGAACCCAATAGCTCAGTCCAGAACCTGTGGTATTCACCACTGTACTATACTTCTACCTGCAGAACTTCAGATTACCTAGTCTCCTGTAAGAGGCAATGAATAGTCCCATTTATAGTTTTAGGAAAGAGAATTCTACAACCAGTATCATGCTTCAAAAACATCAGCTGTGCTATATATAAAAAAAAAATCAAAGAAAAAGAGATTGGTACAGTATATAGGTTGATGTGCCTTTCAGAAAGCACTAAAACTAAACAAGAAATGAGCTCTTATATTAAGATAGTGACTATGCCAGAGAAACTTAGCCAAATTCTTCACCCACAAGGCCAAGAGGCATAAGGGAGATATATTAAGCCAATAAATTTTAAGATAGTATGCTATGCTGGAATAGATAACTGGAACATTGTGTTTATTAAAGGAACTTTAATGATCAACCAAATGTGTCAAAATCACCCAGGATAGTCAGCCCCTTGCTTTACCGTAAATGAATTATTGTAGAATCTGTGCATAGAGAGAGGCTAAGGACCAGCAGTTTTAACAAGTTCCGCCATCTCAACTGCTTCTGGCTCAAATGAAAATTGGAGAAATATGAAGTCATTTAAAAAGTCAAAACTATCTACACATAAAAACGGAAGCAAAAGGCTAGCTGACCACAAGATGAGTGCTATACAGGAAACTTTCATTGTCACTTGTCTCCTGCTCTCTCCATTGTCAGTCTTCATGCTGGCTGCCATCAAAACCACCTGGGGAGCTTTAAAAAGTTGTCAAACTTCTAAGACCAACTACAAACCAGACCCTGGGAGGGGCACCCAGGTGAGTCTAATATGCATCTCAGCTTCAGCCACTAGTGAACAGTTGGCCATTAACATTTTATTGCCTTATGAACAAAGACAGTATAAAAAAGCCTTCCTAGAAAAGAGTAACTCAAAAGAGGAAAAAAAATGTTTTGATCTTATTTCCCCCAAACTGCAGAGATGATCTCTAGGCACCACTTGAATAAAATAGATCTAAAATAGAACTTCTGGAAAATATTGCAAAAATATCTGAAATTACTGGCATACATATATCATTTTGGTCCAACATTATTTTAAATATATACAGTAAAATTTTTAAATCTCAGAGTGTTTTAGGAAACACTTCAAAGCACATAGCTTTCAGGAGCAAATTTATATTTCTGCTTTGAAAATAGGTACTAGAAAGACTGGATGTTAACCAGCCTTTGATGAAAAAAGGCAACTACTCAAAAGTTTAACTTGTATGCTAGAACATTCACCAGCACAGAGATTACACTATTTTACTGAGCTACCAATGAAACTTTTTTCTAATGTGAAAAAATTCCAGAAGAGAACTAATAAATATTAATAATCCCCCACGCTACTGAAACAAAAGTATTGCCATTGCCCAATTCTGGAGTGAGGAGACATGCAGGACATTAGAGGCAAAGGAGAATAGGCAACTTTATGTCCTACAAGGTAAACATTCTCTCTGAACATTGTTAATTGTCTTAATGGTTTTCTTTCTCAACCTGTTTCATCAACTGCTATCCAAGTCTGAATAGAAATGACCAAAAAGTCTTCAATCAACACTTATTACTCCTCCAGCAAATAATACCTATTAGGTGTCAGGCAGTAGTGGACTCAGTGAATGAAAGTCTCCAAGGATTTACCGAAGAGCAAGGTGAATGAACCAGATGACATCACATCACTTCAGCTTGTACACAAGTAGGATTCTCTGGGAAAGAATTTGTTTCCTGAAATGGAAATTTAGCAGAAAATAACAAGGCTCTGTCACCCTAACATGGAGCATTACTGGCATGTGGAAATGGATCTCCAGCAGTCCCACTGGGTTTACATGTATGGCTCATGTTCCTTTGGCTTCCCCTTTGTCAAATTTTATTTGTGGCTGGAAAGAAACAAGCACAGTCTGCCAGGAGAGTTTATCATCAGGATCCAGTTAACAGGCATTATGGTTCTGCACTGTTCTAACAGATTATTATGAGAACAATGAAAAATATTCTAAAGAAAAATAACCTTGAAGTTGATAAATTTTCAACGTTTTCCTTACCCATCCCTGATAGCCCTCAGAGATCAAATTTTCACTGACTTTGTGGATTACTTTACTTCTCAGCACTTAACTTGCTCTAGTAGAGGAACTAATAAACAATAACCACTGAGACACTTTTTATGAGCATTTCTCATAAATATTGGTGAATTAGTCACAACCTAGAAATTATTTCAACCTCAGTTAAAATACAAAGCATGCAATTAGGAAGGCAGATACAGAAAAATTAAGAAAATTCTCAAAAAGGATGACAGACTGAAAATTTAATAAAATCGAAGTCAGAAAGGCATAAAAGAAAATTAAATTAGATGCTGCAGGATATATGATAAGGATATAGTATTTCTAACTTTTCTGACTTAAAGACTATCTACATCTATACTTTCTTCTTCCTATGCTAAGCAAGAAGAATATTTTATAACTACTTTAAAAGTAAATGAAGGAACACAAAGCTATATAATTTAGAGAAGTAAATGTGTTCTTTTTGGAGTTTCAGAGGACACTATTACCTGCGCTGTTTCGCTAAAAGTAAGGAAGGATTTATTTCAATGATACTGGTGTTGCAGCTTGATTGAAAATATTTATCTGCTAAGGAAACAATTGTATCTGTCAATATGACAACAGAAAGTGGTATTAAAAGAGCTTCTTATTCATTCCCAGTACAGCCAGAGAAATAGAATATACTATGTTTTATGAAATCCAAATGACCAAATGAGTGGTTGAGAGACACTTAGAACATCAAGTGGCTTCTGTAATGTTCCAGCCCCTGACCATAGTAATAAAAAAAAAATCTGTGTGTTGTTACCTTTATATCTCTCCCACCCACCAATAATCAGCAGTCATTCACACAAGAATTCAGTATGTTCATTTTATTTGATCTCTCTTTTAAAATACAGAATTTCACTACTGAGAGTTGGCATTGCCATCTGTGATAATAGAACAAAGAAAAAGGCCATAGTGCACATAAAAACCCAACACTCTGACCTAAGTTGACCAGGAAGTATTGCAGGATTAATAACAATAATCCTGCCTCATCTTGAACTCAATACCAGTCAGAGTTTCACTGTCTGTTTCATTATGCTATTATTTAAGAAAATCCTTGGGCAAATGTATAGAAAGATGGCATAAGTAAAAGCCAAATAAAATGAATACATTTAGTAAACATGGAGGAGACCTATCTAGGAGTAAAAGAAGTTTCACCCAGGAAGCAATATGCAAACATGTGACGTTTGTATTATTTAGCAGATTTATAAAGTGTTTTTACAAGCAATAACTCATGTAGTCTGTCCATGTAATGAGGTCTACTTGTGACCCTACTATACGAAAACAAAATATATAGACTCAAGGAATGAATGGTAAGTGGCAGAGCTGAGGTACAAATCCAGATTCTCCAATATGTTGCTATCTACCCTAGACCAGAAATCACTCCCTTCAATGAGGAGAAGAAAACCAGTGATCTCTGGGTTTAGGCTTGACCCGCTGTAAAGTTTTCATGATTGTAAAAGAAAGGATTACCAACTGCACACTACCTCCAAGAGAAGCAGAAAAATAAATGGCTTATATCAACTTCACTATAATTAAACTTCATTGAATTTGTTAAGAAGACAAACATGGGCCAGGGATTTAGCTCAGTGGTTTCGCCGCCTGCTGCGCAAGCGCAAGGACCCGAGTTCGATCCCTGGTACCAAAAAAAAAGACAAACATTAGCCATTTGAATAACTGAGATCAAGTCTTGCTTTTAAACTACTCAGGATTACTTCCAGAACTTGCCTTTTAATCTTATGACCACTAGCACTGATAACTTTTCACCTAGCTTTGAACAACAGCATTCCTTGGATAATAGTAACAATCACTGCCATCAATTTTCTTAGGCCCAAATTAAGCAGTTCATGAACTGCTTAAGTTCTACATTGTGATTTTTTTTTTTTCTTGTTAGAAGAAGCAATGGTTCCTAATTCACAAAGAAATTCATTTCGGGGAGTCTATTGATTTAAACAGTATCATCTAAATATTAAGAACTCAAAATTCATACCACATACCGTAATCATTCTTCAATTAATCGAATTTGATGAGGAATTCTAATAAGGTTCCACAATTAAGCTTTTTATATATTAAAGAAACAATATAGCAATCACCATATGATATGTAAGACCCCACCACTGCAAAGATGATGTTCTAAGTTTGAACTTGAAAGAAAAACCCATCAGTGAGCCTGCTTGATTTCTTTAATCTATTCATGTAGGTTAATTACCTGACACTCATTAAGATGACTCTGGGCTTCTTTAAATTTCTGACCATATTAACCTCTCCAACTAATCCTTATTAGAAAAGTATTAAAGAATGTTCATTGCTATTACAAATTGAATCTGAAATGATGAAACAATTATCAAATAAATGGAGTAGAAAACGAGGTTATATGCATGAGAAGATTCAATGCATCAAATATTTTACTTCCATTATTTTAAAATACAGGTCTGAAGGTCTACAGTCAGGAAAAGTGCTTAAAGACCAGTCCTTAAAAGAAATCTCTCCACTCAACTCTTGTCCAGTGATCTGACAAACAAAAACCACAGGTTCATTAAGAACAGGCTTATTCAGTAAAAACAAGTCTTATTTTAATCTAAATAACTGAACAGGACAGTCAACTGTCTTGCTCATAATTCTACATCCAACGATCATTTAAGATTATGAGTCCCACATTCCATATAATTCAGTTTTCAAATAATGAAGAGAGGCTGGTCAACATCATAATGAGAGAAGAAGTACAGATTATTGGTTAATATCACACAGGCAGGATATATGAATGAGGTACAACTTTTATTTTTCTAATTTTAAAATGGTTTCTTAAATATATATATATATTTTAAACATAACACAAGGAAGGTGTTAAAACTGGTGAAATAGCTCAAAGAGTAAGTTTTCCAAATTTTGGGAGGGATGAAGAGGGAGATATTCAGAACCCTTCACCAGAACACCCCCCAGCTTGATCATAGTGGATTAAGGATGTGCTTCGTGGATGTGGTTAGTCAATGACACCAGCTTGATGGATCTTTCTTTCTGCATCAAATCCCACTGAGTTATCTGGTCCCCTTGGCTGATGGAGAACCATTAGGTGATGAGCACTGGCATCATCCACAGTGATGTTATTCAAGTGACTGACCAACCGATCAGGTTGAGGGGCTGCAACAGCCGTGGGGCCCTCACAGACTCGCCAAATATTACAGGCACTGCACTTGCCAGTGTGCTGGTTAAGAATCACCGAGAACTCCACCTTGTATCCTGCCTGTAGCTCAATGCTATCCTGAACTTTTTTCACATGGAAAAAGAGCTTCTTGCTATCTCCTACATCATAGTTAATGAAGCCAAACTGATCTTTCACACACTCCACTGTGGCCCTACGCAGGGGTGTGATGTTATAGGCCACAGTCTGTGCATTTTGGCCCAGGACACACAACTGGAACTAGACACTCTCCCCTTCCTGCAGGCAATCTCCTTTGTTGGCCACCCCAACTATGCCAAATGGATACACCTCACCTTTCATATCCCGCCCCCCTCCACGATCTCAATCATTCCTTGATACTTAGTCTGTGTTAGATCAACACTCCTCAGAGGATGAATGACTTTACCAGAGTAGATGGTGGAATTAGCTTCCTCAGTAATACCATTCACTGAGTGAGTTTTGTTTACTTTTTCAGCGCTGACTTTGTTGCCTTTGCCTTTGGACATGTACTCAACCATGTCCCCCAATTCCAGGCTATCAACATCACCAGAGAATTCACTGTAATGGAAAAAGATTTCCTTGTCATGATTGGCTGTTTCAATAAATCCAAAATTATCTTTCAGAGTTGCCACATAACCCAAGAGCCTCTTGGAATTGGAATTATGACCTAAAAGTGGCACACAGGTTGCAATCTGCTGCCCAGGCCTCTGTTTGGCACTAATACTAAATTCAAACTTATCTCCTATCTGAGAAGAAGTAGAACCTTCCACATCTTTGACTTGAAAAGCAGTAGTCAGTTTCACTCCACAATCATCATAAGCAATAATGCCATCCTCAGCCTCCTTCTCCTTGGCTTTGTTAGGGCTAGTGGTTTGAGGATT
Source organism: Heterocephalus glaber (assembly GCF_053883595.1). NCBI lineage: Eukaryota > Metazoa > Chordata > Mammalia > Rodentia > Bathyergidae > Heterocephalus > Heterocephalus glaber. The sequence continues at coordinate 20,203,620 of NW_028258153.1, forward strand.
AGAAAAAGTGGCTTCTTTTTCTACAGTGCCCAGAAAATGATGATCTGAATGAGAATGGAACGAAATTGTGCCCTTGGGAAGTTTTTTAATCCTAATAGCATAATTTCTTTGGTCAGAGAGCATATCAGGAACCACAGTAAACTCTATTTCATCTGCAGTATGGAGCTGGTTCCCATCCAGAATTTCACTGAAGTAGAAGAACATACGAGCATCCCGATCCACACATGTGATGAAACCAAACCTCTCTCTCATGGCAGCGATTACACCCATTTCTCTGGCTTCATTAGTGAACTGAAATATATTTGATAGAACTTCTACATTGGTTGGAGATACAACTTTTAAAAACTGAACCTTTAAAGCTTCAGGGCTCTAGAACAAAAAACAAACTTCAAAGACATTTCTTTCCTAGATAAACTCCATTTAAATTTTTTCCCATAGCCATCAACAACTGATATATATCATCCACACATTCCTTTTTGGGTGGTTTTCAGCATCAAATCCAGGGCCTTCAGCATGCACTCTACCACTGAGCTACATACACGTCAAGTCTCATTCTCACTTTAAATGTTATGAGGCTAGATAAAAAAACACAAGAGGAACAGAAATTTAGATTAAGAAATTTGGGCCTATGCAAACAGCAGAAAAAGAGAAAGCATAAGATAAACACACAGAGCAGGGGTGGGAGACATTGGTAACAAATGATGAGGAGTTAAAATCCTTACTACAGAAAGGGTGTCCTTTCTGAAGAAAGAAAAAATACACTATTTTCTAAACAGAAAGAAATACAAGTGTTCAATCCAGCAACGCAGCTGCAATTAGCTTCATTAGTATTGTTCATTAAAGGGGAACAATGTCTTATTCTTCATATTGATCAAAATTTTAAAATAGTATTCTCAAACATGGCTGTCAGTAGCACTGATTGGATCTCTTACCATGTTCTCCATAGAGACTATATCAAAGTTTTAAAAGCATTCACATCTAATGATACAGCAAATCCAATTCAAGAAACTGACCAAGGAAATAATGATGGCTACTCAAAAAACTGAGGGCCAGGGATGTAGCTCAGTGGTGCTGCACCTGAGGGCAAGTGCAAGGTCCTGAGTTAGATCCCCGGTAACAGAAAAAATAAAATTGAGGGGCACATATTCATTCCAGAGCTGTTTACCATTGTGCAAAATGTGTGGCAACTTTGATATCCAACAATGGGACATTGCTTAAATTGCATGCAATATAATATCATGTATACATAGTCATGCATTGCTTAACAACAGTGATTCCTTCTGTGAAATGAGTCAGTAACTTATTCCCTTGAGGAACTTCATACAGCATATTTATGCAAACCTAAATGGTTACTTTATTACATGTTATTATTATACTACACATTACTGAATACTGTAGGCAAATGTAATATTGTATATTATAGTATATTACATATTGTATATGTAAATACAGAAAAGGTACAGAAATAATACCAGGAGATAGGATTTTCTCACCACCATTATAATCATAGTACCAGAATCATGTACACAGTCCATTATTGATCAAAATGTCATTATACAGCACATGACTGTATTTAATTTAGCTCTGCTATCAATTTTATATTCCAAATACTGTTGTAAGCATTTTACAAATACAGTCTGCCAAAAAAAAGAATACACACTTCAGGAAAAGCAAAATAGTATGATGTTTTTTCAACAGATGGTATTACCCTCGTATGGAGGACCTTAGAGGATGTCATGTATTGCAGAAAACTCACTACACTGCCAGTCCTAGGAGAAAAAATTGAAAATGCATGTGCAGCAATCTCCATGACCAAGGCTACCCAAGCAGCAGTTGGCTGTACTAATAGATGTGTGGAATCTCATGACTACCACTTTGAGCACCTCTGTTAATTGTAGAAGCCAAAGGTAACTTGTATTAATCTCACAATGTTTCAATAAATTTAGTACTAAAATATTTGTACAAGTTTTTCTTTTCCTGAGTGTGTATATACTTTTTGGGGATTCTGTATTTCACTGAATTCTTATAATAGACTTACTATAAGGCATTACCAGGATCCCTCTATTACAGATGATGACATCGAGTCTGCGAGCTAAATATCGTTGTCTAGTTATACAGCCAGTAAGAGGAACTGGAATTTGAAACCAGATGCTAACTCTAGTTATCTGTGAGTCTGTGATAGAATTATGGTTAGGATTATACATTTTGCCAATTAAATTATTCTAATTTTCCTATTTGAATATGTATTATAAAAAGAAAATTTCTGTTTCTATTTTTAGGGCACAAGGAAAAGAAGTGCCCAGGAAAGAAGTTTGATAGAAAACATAAAGCCCAAATCATCAAGATAGAAAGGACAGTTACTGCTTCAAGATGGAAACCACAGGAATAGATGTAAAAAAAGCTAAAGGTCAAAATCTTAGCTTAACTTTTCTTTTTTTTTTTTTTGGTACCAGGGATAGAACTCGGATCCTTGCACTTGTGAGGCAGGTACCACGGACCTAAATCCCCAGCCTGAGCTTAACTTTTAATGTGATTGTCTTAACCAAAGGCCTAATACTCCAGAAAGGTTTTATCTAGAGCTTTGTTTCCAAAAAGCTCTTAGGCATAATGTAAGGTGCTATCACATAAAGGAAGGACAATCGTTTAATTTTAAACACCACAGTAAATAAAGATAGAGTGGTTTTTCTGCTAGAGGATATATTAAAACTTCAGTGACTTTCCCATGGACTAATACCTCTTAAACATCTTTCCATGAAACATCTTTTCAAAGATCTCAGATTAAGAGTCTAGAAGACATACTCTGCAAAAGTGGATTTGGAATCTTTTCATTCATCTCCTTACCATTCAAACAATTACAGAGTGCCTATGATACACCCTCTTTACTCTCTACAGCAGCACATGCCAGCAACAGGGAAGACTTGAGTTCTCGTCCCAACTTACCACCAACTGGCCCATCTAAGACCATTTACTCAGGAGTAAAACAGTTACTATAACCTGCTCCTCAAGGTCTCTGGGATGTTTAAGATCTAAAATGACTTTACAAAGCACATTCACATATTAGCCACATAATCCTTCTCAAACAATAGCCTTCCCTCAATATTCTAGGGCTAAATTAGCATTGTTTCACTATTTATACTGGTTTCCCATAGTTTCCACAATGTCATTAGAGAAATAAATTTCAAAAAAACATTTTCAGGAGGCACTTTCAAGAGTAAATGCAAAGCACTTGCACCTAGAGACTTTTAAGGGGCAACATGTATTAGTAAGAATTTATTCACCAGAGCCCCTTCTTTATGTCATGGGCATCATTGGTTCAGATCCCTTCCCTCCATTCCTACTAAATGATAAAAATGATTCAATCCGCAGAAATGAATTATGGATGCTCCACACAATACTATGGCATACAATGGCCTCAACACTGATCATGAACACCATGAAGACCGAGCCAATGAATTAGCCAAGTTAATTTCCCATATCCAATTCTGCAGCCAGCTTGATTCCTTAAAAGCCTGAAACAGCTGCCTTTACACACACATATAGATCACAAATACAAATTTTCCCTGTAATTATTTTTCTTGTTAGGCCTAACTTACTTGATAGAATATTTGGAATGCTCCATATTTGCACCTAATAAGAATTTGCTTTTTGTTTTTTGCAACTAAAACTCCATATACTTTTCCAGTATGCAAGATTTATCTTTGAACTCTGAAGTTGAGTGAGCATTTTATTGTCTTTTTGCTAAATAACTCAAAACACAGCCATGTGCTCATGCATGCATTCTTTTTCCTGACCGATCAAGTAGAAATGATACAAGAAGTTATTTGGAAAATAAACTTCAATACGGGTCCATTATCACAGAAGAAAGTCCTACTCCAAGACTCCCAGAATGATAAAAAACAAAAACAAACTAATAGACAACAAATAGAAAAAGGACAGAAGGAAAAAGATGATGGCAGACTGACTAGTGGCTGATGATTTGAGGCCCCGGGTGGGGGCTCATAATGTATTCTGACTATGTTTGTAGAAGTTTGAAATTTTTTACAATAAAAAGTTTTTGAAAGAAAAAAGGAGCAATCATAGTTATTAGACAATAGTAACATTGGTTATTTACTTCATGATTTCATAATTCTAAATGTAATTATTAGATTCAGATAAAAACCATCATGAGGCTCTTCACAGTGCTGCATTGTCTTTGTGGCATTGTCCTCACACACAGTCACTAAGAAGCTGCAAGACAGCATGGCATAGGCCTCACTCATAGCGTCTAGCACAGCACCTGCAACTAATCAGTTGCTAAAAAAAAAAAAAAGAATAGAAAAGAAGTTTGCTGAATGAATGAATAAAAGCCCATTTTTTTTGTTTCACTGAAGAACTCAGATTGAGCCCAAGGGCACAGCATTCTCTCATCTCCTTTAAAAATTAAATTCCAAATCTCTACTTAGACCAGAGTTCTCCTAGCTACAAAGCATTAAGACAAAACAAGAGCAAATGAAATGTTTAAAAATATACTCCCATTTTATCCCCATAGCTTTATGTAAACATACCTCTGTCTTTTTTTTCTCAGAATGAAATGATGAAAATGACCCCACATGATGACTTTTTAATTGGCTAAAATATAGAAAATTCTTACCTCCTAGTAAGCAGTCAATAATGCTTAATATTCCTCTGAAACCTGTTTCTTTCTTCCCACCCAACTTCTTCCTCCAAAGCCCTCCTCATTCCCCATTAACAATACCCCACAAACATAGAAAGTAATGTCACCCGAGTTGAAGGAATGTGGGCAAAGTGAAGACCAGGATGGAGAAGAGTCAAGCTGTGAACCATGTCTTGAATATTTCTCACTGTAGTTCCTGTCCTTGTGAAAGTCCTCATCACATTCCACCCACTCTCTCATCTCTTCAGTGTTTGGCCTCAACATAAGACTCAACATAAGATCTACTACCAACTATTTAGACAGAGATATTCTCCTACTCCCCCTGCCCATGAGAGAGGGGTAGGTGATGGAACAGAGGACAGACTAGACATTGCTGCCCTCTGGAGACTCTAGAAAGAGATGAGTCTATTTGACATCTTAGATAGGCATTGTGAGTGAATTTTCCTACAGAAAAAAGAACCCTCCATGGTCTAATTCGGATACACCAATGATCAAGTTGAATTTTTGGAACGGATACACAGTCTGAAAATCATATGAAACAAAGGACAAACTTGCAAATAACTCCAGGAAATTCTTAGAAGAGGCCCTTTTTATAAGGAAAACTCATTTATCATTCTAAAAGATAGAGACTTCTCTAGCCAGGTCACTGGAGGCAACATTCAGATTTTTGCACTTAAAATTTAAGAATAGTGAAAGAAAATGAATGAAAAAACCTGATCAATCCACTTCACAACCATCATCATACTAAGGCCTTCATGTTTCCTTACTTGTGTTATTTTTATTGTAGGACTCAAGTATTTTTTGGTTTTATTTTTTATAATTTATTATTTCACTTTTATAGATCAGGAAAAAAAAAGGCACCAGCACAGCAATCTTTTACTATTATTTTGAAAGCATGCTCCCAACACTCAGTGGAAACAAGGAAAAAGAGTAAGAATCACAGTCAAGTGCAGAGATAGCCCTGGGATTCCAAGTATGGATACTGGAGTTCCTCAGCCTCCACCATTTCCTGCATGTTCAATCTGGGGCAAAATAACTGCTGCCTTGCTTGTCCAACTGTAAAATGGAGATAAGAGTACTAGCCTCAACATATACAGTATTTATAAGGACTGCATCCATGTAAAGCCACCTTACATTCCTGAACACAGCAAGTTCTTCATACAAGGTCACTATTCACCTTCCTTAAATTTCTTTTGTATCTCACTTAGAGATTAGGACATCATCTTAAATTCTTGGTTATTATGTGAGAATGCATGCTAGGAGACTCTGTAGGGAAAGACCATGCACTGCCTTTTTCTCATCATACTAAATAGATGCTAAGATACATAGATGTTTTATGGGCTGAACATGCACAAGATGGCCTGATAACAAGTGAAAGAACAAGACAATGATTTACTGAGAAAGGCATGCACATCTGAATCGAGTTCTGAATCTCTGGCACTAACACTGATCCCCAACTATTAAAGAAGACAATCTCATGAACTCTATCCATTTTCTGCTTGGCTGTAATTCCCTCATCTCAAACTCATTTTCATTTATTTAGCTCTGCATTTTGCTTCAAGAAACAAGTGTTGATGAGTTCACTATAGAGCACCTTGAAGTGGCATAATCAATAATATTGACTAACCGAGAGCTTAAGATTTGAGAGAACATCGTGGAATTTCTTAAACAAAAGTTTTTCATAAAATGGTTTCCACACTACACTCCAACATTGTCACTGAAGAAGGAAGATAAAGGCAAAGGTAGAGAAGAGCGTAAGCAGCAAGATCTTTCAGAAAAAAGCACAAGTTCTGTAGCTTTAAGATCTGGGGTCAAGTTTAGCCCTGCTGGTCAGTAGAAATAAAATCTTGCCTAAATGGAGAACTTCCCACTCCATCCAGTATTTACCTAGAAAAATTATATGTCAAATAAAATATTTATAAATTATTGAATACTTGGGCCATAATTATTATCAAGATATCAGTCTTATTTAAGTTGAAAGGTATTCATTATCTTTGGATAACTGGGAGCCTCCAAACTATTATAAAATTTTGCCCTTTTGAAAATAGTAAATTAGGGCCGGGGATTTAGCTCAGTGGTTCCACTGCCTGCCTCGCAAGCTAAGGACCCGAGTTCGATCCCCGGTACCAAAAAGAAAAAAAAAAATAGTAAATTGGTGGGTAATTATACGTAATGAGTTCAGACAAAAAGTATGTATTGAGTGCCAACTGTATGCTGGGCACAATGTGGTGTTGTGGAGAATATATAAGACACTGTATTTCATCTATTATTACTCCAGACCCTCCAGACCCTCCAGACCCTCACAAACATACTCTATTACTAACCATAAGCATTTCTCCCACACTGGGAGCCTAAATCTACATTGAAAGCATGTAGATCCCAGTAGTCCATGATGTTTTATTGGATTTTGGGCAAGACCTGCTATAGCATTCCATGGCTCCGTAGTTCTTCTATTGGTCACCATAAACTTATAAGAAATATCAAATTTGGATAGAGCATGGAGAGAGAGGAGGGAGGGGGATGGAAAAAATTCAGATGTATTATGTATATGTACCAACTCCATACAATAAATATAATCATGTACTACAAAATAATCATGTACTACAATATAAATATGTACTAGAAAAATGTACTAATTTAAAAAACAGTAGAAGATACCTCATGTAGAAGATATTCTATGGAAAGAACCTTTTAAAATCCAATTACCTAAACCATAAATTTTTGTTCCTCAATAGACAAATTGATAAAATATCCTATATCTGTAGAATAGAATATTATTGAGCTATAAAAGAAGAAGTACTGATACAAACTATGACATGAATGAACTCTGAAAATATTAAGCCAACTGAAAGAAGCCAATCACAAAGGGCCACATATTGATTATATGATTATATTTATATGGAATATCTAAAACGGGTGAATCTATACTACCGAAAATAAACTAGTTGTTGCCTGACACTAGGGGAAATCAGAGGATGATGGCTAAAAGGAGCAGTGATTCTTTTAGGTGTAATGAAAAATTCTAAAATTGACCTTAGCAATGGACACACAATTGTGAATACACTGTAAGTCACTGAATTGTGCACTTTAAAAAGGAGTTATAAGGTGTGTGAATTACATCTCAATAAAGGTGTTATAAAAAATAAAGTGAGCATAAAATCATGAAAGAGTTTAAGGAAAAAAAATTTTTTAAAGGCAGAATAGCTGATAGTTTTATTTGAGCTCATTGTCATTTTAGGGTGTTTTAGAAACCACAACCCTTATTAAAATAGAATTTCATAGTAGGCTTTTCTGTGTGCTTTTTCATGAGCAACAACAAAATGTACCTTTTGTTCCAAAAATGATCATTTTAAAAAATTGTACATATTTACAGGAAAATTGTACATATTTATAGAGTAGCATGTGATGTTTCAATATATGTGTACATTGTATAATGTTCAAATCAGGGTAAGTATATTGATGTCCTCAAACATTTATCATTTCTTGGAGCAACAATGTTCAATATGATCTCTTATTTCCTTCTTGAAATACACAGAATACAGCATAATCATACTAGATAAGAGTTAAATAGGTAGATCAGACATGCTTTTTCCCTTCCACCAGGTCCTAAGAATGTTGTACTTCATTTATTTCATGGATTTCCAGGGAAAATAAGAGTCATCACACAGCTCAGTGCCAAGAACGTCAGTGCAGCATTGCATGAAGAACCCAGCTTCCTAAAATGCACAAGGTTAATCCCCTCCAGTCAGTTATCTCCTATACTGCCTGTACTACTGAGGTCACTCAGGGGTCACCAGTTTACCTCTTGCCCTCCAGGCCCGTCTGCATGTCAATGATACCTAAATGTTAACTGCCCACTTTCACTTGCTTTCCAAATTCCAAAATTTATTAGTATTTTTAGAATAACATTTAAATTATCCATTACAGGTCCATTATGAAATATAAGATTTAAAGGGAAAGTGCAGCATAATAAAAGGTAGGGGGAACACTATATAGCAGTTCTTCACTATTCATAATATACATGCTATTACAAACACAAGAGTCAGCTAAAAAGTATGAATAAGGTTGTGAAATTTTATCCAAATCCTGAATGTTTCTAAAAGATATTACTACTCTCACCCAGATGCAGTTATAAAATTAATATTCAAGGGAAATATTTTCATAACGCATGTGCCCTTCCCAAGCCTGACACTTGGATATACCATTTGCTTATGAACCTTGGCCCCTGAGCCCCAGAGGACATTCTTTTACTACACCATTGAGTTGGCAGCTATTGTTCTAATTTCCCTACTGATGAGCCAAACAGTTAATCTGTTTTAACACACAATGCATAAAAGGTTTCATTTCAGTCCAGAAAAGAGAAAGAGACACTTATAATCACTGGGCATTCATATCTGAATGACAGCTAAACATAAAGGAACATCAGGCATGCAGCCATCTGGAAAAAAGCTGGTATTCTTTTGTATTATCTGTTCTCAAACCTTTAAGACAAAAGGGTCAGAGGTTGGCCAGAGACTTCCATTTAGTAAGATGCTCATTTCAAATCCACGGCCATTAATAAACATTCTGTCAGCCCCACAATAACAGACAATCATCTTCTCTTTCCTTCCATTTGGTGCATTCTGAAAGATGGCTTCATAATAAACATATATGTGCACACTTAGAATTATTTTATTTACCAAGATAAATTGTGTGTGCCTGCTTAGAAATAATACTTTTTCCAGATGAAAAAGGAATGTAGCTTACTGGATATTAACAAACAGTAACTACAACATTCATTGTAATACAAAAGACAAAGTAGGCAATCAACCTATGCTTATTATTGAAATAGTAATTTTTCCCTTTTAAATTACTGAACCTCAACTGGAGATATTAAATTTATTACCAAATGCTGATGAAAACTTCCATATAGAAAAAGCCTTACTGGGCCAGGGATTTAGCTCAGTGGTTCCACTGCCTGCCTCGCAAGAGCAAGGTTCCGAGTTCAATCCCCGTTACCAAAAAAAAAAAAAAGAAAGAAAAGAAAAAGTCTTACTGTCTTTAAAATAAAACCATATTCTTTGTCATATGTATATAACTTGAAAATACCTTTTAATTCTAAGTTTCACTCAAATCTCAGGTTTTTTGGGAAAGAATGGCAATTCCTAGGAAATGAAGGTCAGATATTTTGACTAACTGCAACACACAAACAAGATGACCATAAACTGGAATGGTTCACTTGAAAGGATGAATCCCAGTGCTTTTAAAAGGAACTGCAGAGCAAGACCCTGTCTCAAAAAAAAGGAAGTTCTGGTAACTAAAACTATATCTTCCTAGAGACAGTGCCTATTCTTTGGGCTGTGAGCAACATCTCTTTTGCTGCACAACAGACACAAGACAAAGGGGTCCTTCACACAAGTTCACAGCCCATTTTCCCTCTCTTTCTCCATGTAAGTCTGAATCTCACCAGCCAAATGTGCAGGACAGAGCCAGAACCGCACAAGAGTTCTTAAGGTAGATCATCAGCACCAACCAGTTCATCAACACCCACACCATCAACAATAAATAAAAGCATCTGTATGAACAAAGGTCTAGCTGCATGGCATTCTAGCCACCACTTTCTCTCATATCCTTCACAATCACTGTTAAGAACTACACGTCTGTGTTCCCCCAGAATTATACACTGACAACCCAACCCCAAACGTCATAGTTAGGAGGATGGGCTCAGTGTCCTTATCAGAAGAAATAAGACAATTTGCTCTCCTTCTCTCTGCTTTCTACTCTACAAGGACACAGAGAATGTGGCCATCTGTGAACCCAGAAGCAGGCCCTCACTAGACCTGCAAGCACCATGATCTTGGCCTTCCCATCTGCCAGAACAGTGAGAAATAAATGCATGTTGCCTAAGTGCCCAGACTATGGCATGCTCATAATTGTGGCCTGAAGTCACTAAGGTGGATTCCTTTCCAAACAGAAGCCCATTGTCCTTCCCATTTCATATGTGGGAAATGAAATAAGGAAGTGAAGCAAAGCAATTAATCAGTGACAGTCCAGAAATCAGAGCTGTAAATCTCTAGATGCAAGTTCCCATTCATAGCCCCATCAGCCCATCAGGCCCAGTCTTAACTTCTGAATCAGAGACATTGTTGGGTTTGCTGCCCACTGAGCTTCCAATACCACCATCATCCACAGTGCTGCTATCCATCTTAAAGGGTTGGGAGATGGACTATAACAACACACCCAGTCCACAGCCTTGTGATTTTTCTTACTATGGAGGTTGCTCTGCAGAGTCACTTCTGGGGCCTGTCCCCAAGAACAGTTCTATAGGAAGTATGTGCAGAGAAGGCTCACAGGCCAACTTAGAGCCAGGAACAGTCATGTCGGGATGTGACCACAACAGGAGGCAACAGGAGATATCCCAACTTACACCTGTGGTTCAGGCATAATTATTAACAGCATCCCTTTTACTCCCCAAATTGGCCCAGTCTGAACAATAAGCTACCTGGTTGTCCTAAGTATACTGTCAGGAGAAGTGCCGGTTTTAGTTTTCCCCTTTTGTCCTATGGTCCAGAATCAACCCTTCCACAGGTCTGAGAATGGCCAAAGATAATTAAACATGGTTGAAGTTCTATATGAAATAATAGTTGTATGACAGGATCCAAAAAAATAAAACACACCTTAAACACTCTTTAGTACCCTCACTCTCTATTTCTTCCCCTGCTGTCTCCTACTTTAGAGTAGATCAGAGGGTACCTCCTCTAGGAATCCTCCCAGACATTCTGCCACCTCTCCGTCTCCAGAGAGGATGTCTGCATGAGATGCTTCTCCCTCCACAGCACCATATTAATCTATGTTATCACACACTTGCTAACCTGAACCTCTCATAGTGAGCTCCTTAAGAGAGGAGACTGCCCCTCTTACCTCCACACCAATGTCACACAGTGCAACACTTGGCATGCAGTGGGCATTTAACAACACATATTATGATTTTTAACTGTATCTTGGCCTAGAATATGAAGGATCTTAAAGCTATGCTTAGGGAACAGAGTTTCAAGCTATGGACAGGAAGAAAAAAAAAGAGACTTTGAATAGAAAATGATGAGATTTGTTTTCAGAAACGTGAACTGAAGTAAACAGCACATGATCTGGGGGTCTTCACCTAGTCTTTGCAACTAGATTACCAGATAGCAACAGCACTTGGACCTCATATTTTATGTCAGATACATTTCTCTATTAGCTGGCAACAATTCCTTTAAAAGTATCAACAACTTCCATTTTTTTTTTAACATCTTCCATTTATTAAAAAAACTTGAAGTTTGTTCCTCTTTCTTTTATTTTTTTCTTTGCTTTCAGCTGCCATATTCCTATTGCTCACTTCATTTACCATAATCTTAAGTGTAGGCAGGTCCAATATACAATCCTTAGTGAAAAATTCAACATGGACAAGTTGATTTGCTCAAGAACACATAAGTATATTTCCATACTTTAGCTATGAAATATGAAACCAAATAATTTCCCTAATTTGTCAATGACACCAACACATTCCTTGATGCAGAACCTCTATCATTGGTTCTTGCCTTTTCAAACAATCCATCCTTTGAGTTAAACATACCTTTAAGGCCAAAAACCTCGCACAATAGCTATATTTGTTCTTCTAGATTCTCTTCCTATTCCAGGGCATTCTAAACAACTCAAAAGTAATGGTACTGATAAGTACTACCTTTATTTGATAACATCAAGGCTAGAAAACCTACACTGGCTTCCCAGTAATTTCAACTCAAACTCAAGATCAGCCCAGTGACAACTGAGACCTCTTCGTTACTTGGTCCTATTGGATTTATCCTATCTTACTACCTCTACCCTTCAACATGAATACAGGTCAATCAGATCAGTCTCCTACAAATCACCTGCTGCAGTACTCCTATCTACATGTTCAGTCTCCTACAAATCACCTGCTGCAGTACTCCTATCTACATGTATGCTTAGTTTTGTTCCTTCCCCTCCCAGGATCATTTCCCAACCACTCTGCTTTTAGCACTGATTTTTAACACATACACTTTGTTACCTAATCACAAGCCCTTTTTTTTTTTATTAAGTTTATTGGTACACTTTAGGTATGCAATATGATGACATTCATCACTGGGAATTTGTACCTTTACAGGATATATCTTGGTTCTTTTTTCCCCATTCTCCTGCCTTCCCTTCAACCCCTCCATCCCTCCCTATTTACAAAGACTTTGTTTCCATTTTTTCCTTTTCTCATATTATTTCCTTTCCCTTCTTTCCTTTCCCCTACTCCTCCCACTTCCTCTTCCCCTTTAGGCCTTTTCTTCCCATTTCACATTATCCATTATACATTTTGAGTCTTATTTACACTTTCAGTTTTGCACACCAGAGAAACTATTCCGTATTTACATGTGTCCTGTTTATTTCACTTGAGTATCACCTCAATGTGCATCCATTTAGATATAAATGACTCTAGTTTATCATTTTTTATGGCTGAGTGGTACTCCATTTATAAAACAAAAACAAGATCTTCTTTATCCAGCCTCCAGTTAATGGGCAATTGGGCCGTTTCCAAGTTTTAGCTATTACAAACTGTTCTGCTATAAACATGGGTGTACATATATTGCTGTGGTATGATTCTTTTAATTCTTTTGGGAAGATACCCAGCAGGGGAATAGCTGGGTCAAATGGTACCTCTAATCCTAGTTTTTTAGGAATCTCCATATTGATCACCACGTGGCTGCATCAGTCTGCACACCCACCAGCAGTGGAGAAGGGTCCCTTTCTCCCCACAACCATGCCAGCCTTTGTTATTGGTTGATTTCTTGACAGCAGCCACTCTTTCTGGGATGAGGTGGAATCTCAGTGTTGTTTTTATCTGCATCTCTCCGATGACCAGTGATGTTGAACATTTTTTCATGTTTATTTGCTGCTTCTACTTCTTCATCTGAGAAATGTCTGTTCATTTCAGATGCCCATTTTTGAACTGGGTCTGATTATAAATTTTTTTAAATTTAGGGGGTCTGATTTTTTTAAGTTCTTTATATACTCTAGATAATAGTCCTTCATCTGTGGAACAGCTGGTAAAAATTTTTTCCCACATTGTAGGTTGTCTCAGCTCTGTTGGTGGTTTCTCTTGCAGTGCAACAGCTTTTTAATAGGATGAGATTCCAGTTATTGAATCTCTGTGCTAAATCACAAGCCTTTTTATTGTGATATCATATCAACATGTGCTGTCATTTCAAATACATGAAATCCTTGGCAGAGTCTTCTCCTAACACTCAATCGTCCCTTTGCATAAGCCTCCCTTAAGCACACTACTAAGACCTCTACATAAACACATATCTGTTCTTAAACTTTAGTCATATCTGTTAAATACTTTGTAAGTGTGGCATCCTAAAAAGGTTACGGTGAGAAAAAAAAAATCAATGTCATAAGCATCTGGGAACCACATTTTAGGAGAGATATCTAAGGAATGGGATTTTTAGATTGAAGTACACATATCTTTCTGTATACACCAGAAAATACAGTTCAAAGACTTCTGCATCAACTGGAAACTGATGTAGATCATTTCAACTATAATACTATGATTTAAACAAGATGAATTTCCAGAGACTATTCCTCATTTTCAGGGGTAGGGGGAATAGAGCTTTTCTTTAAATTTATTTTTTCAAGTAAACATGAGAATCCATTTTAAGTGAAGTATTTTAAATACTAAAAGAAAAAAGGAAAGTACTTTTCATTAAAGTATTCTAGGATACTTTAAAGATAAGAAACATCACTACATTAAACAAAACAAATGAAATTAGCAAATATAATGACATAGTTTCTTTGAAAACCAAAAGTCCAATGGAAGTCTTTGCATTTCAAGTAGTAGGAAAGAAAGTTCCTGCTTGAAGGCAAGTAAAACTCCTGCACTAACTGACGGTGAGAACTTTTCCCAAGATGAACTGTTCTACTTCACATCTTGAATGAAATACATAGGTTACCTGTCTACTTGCAGAATGTAAGCATTCTTGATAATAATAATGAAGCACTGAGTTATTATAGGCTAGCTTTACCTCATTACATGTGTGATAAATGGATTCGTGCAACTCCACCATATTATTGTATAGTTTATTTTGCATGAAAGAATCTGACATGACCAACAAAGTCTAGGTATCATTCACCAAAGTAAATCTACACACCAATAAGACAAGCAATTGGTTGGGCCCAAAAGAGAAGCAATTGGATTGGGTGCTAAGGTCAGATACCATGCTGTTACAGTGTTGTTTTGTTCCACACCATGATAATCCTAATGTACACCTTCCTATACAGTACTATAAAGGAAGTTGAGCAGAAAGAAAAAACAAAAGATTAATGGAGATGGCCTACTGCCTGCTCTTCTCTCTGAGAGCAAAACAGAAAACAATTGAATCTATTTGAGCTAAATGAACCTAATTTTAGTAAATTGAAGCTTTACAAAAGGAATTTAAATCAGTAAAGTGGCTTTCTTTGCTTTCAATCCAAAGCATAAAAAACTGTATTTAAATGTATTTTTCCTGTATTTAAATGTCCCCAAGAAGCAAGCCAAATACCTTCACATTTCCATTACAGAAGAGCTCCAAAGTGAAAGTGTCTATCAACAATCCATTTACCTATGGACAATTCATTGCCCACAATGAATTTTAAAGCCTCTTAGAAGTAATTAAGGTAGATGGGAAATAGAAAATTTAAATTTTTAAAGATTCCTTCAGTTTTAAATAATTTGGTAACCTGAGCAAAATAAACCATCATAAAATAGCTATCTTCCTTATGTCCTGTAAAAAATAAGATTTATGCTATGAATCATCTCTCTTATAATGAGCTTTCTAGCTTTTCTATATAAGGTATGTCTTATCTCTTTTACTGGTTTATTCTCTACAGTCCCATTGGTGTACTTCTAGCATTTAAAGCAATTAGACAAGTGCACAACAGAATTTTATAAGACACGAAGAACCAGTTTAAAATTGAATGTTTCCATTCTATTATTATATTGCACTTAGACAAGTCTGGAGGATCAAGCTTTGTACCATTATCCAACATTCCTGTTTATTTCAAGAAGAAATCATTGCATTCTTTGGACCACAATTTCTCTTTCAAGAGTAGAAAACAGAGTAAAATAATCATTAGAATATGCCATACTCATCAGCTTTAGTTACAGTTATTTTTTAAATTAGCTAATGGCACAAAATGTTTAAAGGTTGAGATTATATTTCATATTTACTATTAATAATTGATGTGCTGTGGTAAATATAACATCTCCAAAACACTAAAAACAGCCCAATTAACTATCAAACACTGTATCCCTGACAAGCCACTCTTTGGATATGATGGAAAGCAGCAGATTTATGGAAGTCATAAACTCCAGACCTCACGTTCTTTTTGTTTGTGAAAGTTATCATCAACGGTAGATTAATTCTGAAGAAAAATAAAATCAGAACACTTTTCTAGGATCTGTGGCTGGAGAATTAAACACAAGCCTAGATACTAGGAGACAATTCCAACTCTGCTTCTGAAGTTCCTCTACTAGTAGTAGCCTTAGGGTAACATTTAATCTCTTAGTGTTTAAGTAGCAACATCCTCAAAAGAAGGGTAAGCACTAGTATTTAATTACCCTCCAACCAGTTCAGTGGGATGGGTTGGAACAGACACAGGTCTTCAGGCCAGGGCCTACTGTGACATCAAATACTGAAGCAGGTGTCAGAGCTGAGAGCACCCTTGATACCTTCAGTATCACTAGCTGAAGTCCCTTTGCTATTTCTATTGATTAAAAGAGTGTCAGGTATTCATTTAGGGTGAAATTAATCAGAATGCCATTAGAAAGGAAATATGGTACTGTATTTATTTTAATAAAGCTCCCTTTTATGACATCAGCCTCATTATCCAAGTCTAAGGAATGCTGTGCTCTACAGGGGAGCTACTGTTAGAACAGCAGGACACCAAGCCTCAACACCGGGTCCAAAGCACTTGGCCCATCAGGCAGAACAAATAAAATGCAGCACACTGTAATTCCATTTTTCTTTAAAAATCCTTTTAATGATATAGTAAAGCAAGGTCTGTCAACTCATATGCATACATGGGATCATCCAGCTTTCAGTAATATATCTAGAAAGCAACTAATCCTCACAGCAATAAATGTTGAAGATTTAATGAAGATAAAAATACCAATGGGTCTTTTTAAACCTATACATGTTTTAAATATAAAAGCTGTATAAATGTAAACATATTGAATGGAAGAGATATGGATCTGAATTAAGAAAGAAGATATTAATGAAAGTATATACACCTATATTAAAGCAGTCTATAAGCCTTTCAATCATGCCACTTATCCAACTGGTTGTGAGAAATTATCTGCTTGAATATGGCTATTTTTTGAAAAAGGAGCAGCTCCCTTTTGCTAGGATGTGAATGTGACCTTCTAAAATACTGCACAGGTGTTAAAACTTAATGGTCAACATGTAGTGTTAAGAGGTGGGGCCTTCATGAGATCAGATCATGAGTACTCCTCAGAAATGAGATTCAGGTCTCTGCAAGAGGCTTCCTGGAGCCTTCCACTGGCTTTCCCTTCTGCGTTCCACCATGTGTGAACACAATGTTTGTCCCTATTGAAGGATGCAGCCCTCACCAGTCAACGGAACCCGCTGACACCTTGGATCCAGGTCTGCCCAGCCTTCAAAACTGTGAGAAATAAATTTAGTTCTTTATACTTTAGCCAGAGTATGGTATTTTGCTATATCAGCACAAACAGGTTAGACACACTCCCACATAGAATTTATTGAGCAGGTCCCACAAAAACTTCCTTCATGAGAGCATCTACAGAGTTCTGCTCTAAATGAAAACCTCAATCAGTCTGAACAATATAGTGCCAGTCACCCTCTGTCTAGGTCTCAGGTCCACTCTCTCTTTTGCTATGAAGGAAACTGTACTTTCAAACTGGTATGCCAAACAGGAAATACTGGTGGAAGACCAGAGAGTATGAAGGAAAAAGGGAGATCCATGGGTGTTTATCCCTCTCCCACTCTGCTCTGGGTGGCATCTCTGGCTCCCAGAGAGTTTCGGCTCCCACTAGCAACAACCACCACCACTTTGGTCCTGACGTAGTCCACAACTGAGCCAGCTTCTGGGATGCAGAGAGAACAGGTACTGCCATCACCCCATCAGCCTGCGGGTTATGTAGCTGCTTCCTGCTGCTCCTGGTGTCAGGGTTGCTTCACCATCTGGAGTTTGCCATCTCAGCTCTTGCATCACTTAGGTCCACAATGCCCTGTTTAAATTCCATTTGTAAGCCCTGGAGTGGTTTCTGGACCCTGAACTGAGAGTCAGGAGACCTTTGTTTATTTAATCCTGTCTCTGAAATTAAACCATCTGACCTTGGAAAAAGTCACAACCTCTCTAGCCCTAAGTTTTCTCACCTGTAAAAGGAAGGACTGAAGAGTTTTAAAATCCCACTGCTCACATCATATTCCATAGCAATTAAATCAGAACATCTGGAAGTCAGACATCTTTTTTTTTGATTTTTAATTCCCAGGTGGTTCCTATGTGTGGTTTGGGGACCACTGAACTAGAATGGTAAATGTGCCTTTGTGTATGCTTGTGTTTTCTAGAATTTTCTAAGACAGTAGGTTTAAAGTAGGAATAGGTAACATTTTCAGAAATTAACTCAGCCTTTTGTAGTAGTTCTGTGTTCCTACTATCTTCAATTTTACTCTTTACTTGAAAGAAATATATACATTCAAACCATGTAATACATTATACTCAATATCTATTCAATTATCAAATTCCTAGTAGCTAGACTGGCAAGTCATATCACAAACACCTTGCGGTAAAGGGGTGAGATTAGTTCCAAAGGTCCCTCATCCAAGGTCTAGTCCTGTGGCGACACTTCCACCCTTCCCCCACTGAGCCTCCTGCTGCTTCCGCCTTCCACCCACTCATCTGAATCTGATTTCCCTCCTCTGTTTCTTAGAAATGCTGAATTCAACTCCTCTGAGCACAGACCACCTCTCCCCAACCATGTTATCCTGGCTGCATCCTTGTCTCATTCTGCAGCCTTGACTCTCCTCATTTCCCATCTCCCTGCACCATTCCTAACCACTCCCAGCACAACTTACCAGTGAGATCACCTGGAACTCTGGCAAGCAAGCCCTCACTGGCAGCAACATGCCCTGGTGGGAGAAAACCAGCCCTGGAAACATGTGCGCCATAATCTAAACAAGGTTAAAGGATGCAATAAATTTGCATTGTTGCTTTTATCAAACTAAAGCTTGATCAACACATGAGAAGAGTATGTAAAAAACACAAAATAATGATACTATAATTCTGTTTCATTGGATCTGGGCTGGGCCATGAGCTTCTTTATCTAATAAATATCCTGGGGGATTCTCATGGAAGTGGTCTTCAAATTATGCCTTAGTAAATGTCACTGATATGCTCTTCCATTGAATGAAGCAAACTACATCTATCAAACCTCATAAATGTTTCTCTCCAGTTGTATAAATACCTTCCTCCTTCTAGCCAACTACTGGCAGAAATGTGGGTAGTTGGAAGGGCAGTGGGTGAAATGGAAAGAAACTGCTCCATAAACCAACCCTAGCTCAAGTCCTCAACTGCATATACTAATTCACATAGTCCATCCATGCCATGGAGGAGAAACCTAAGAGTCTGTGTGTCATCTCTTACAGTTGTGACCTTTGGGGGATCAAGAAATGATATGAAAAATAAACTAAAAAATGTTTTTCCTCTCTCTTAATACTCAAGAAGTAATCCAAAAAAAAGAAATCAGACAGAAAAGATAAACTTTTGCCTTTCCTTAAGAAAAAGAAGTCAAGGGTACTAGACAAAATTCCATCACATTGTATAGAAGAATTGTACGTCAGTCAGTTTTCCATCACTATAACAAAATACCTGACATAACTCAAAGGAGGAAAGGTTTACTTTGGCTCATAGTCTTGGAGGTTTCTGTACATGGTCAGCTGGCTCCACTGCTGAAGGGTATAGAGGAAGAAAGCTGCTCACTTCATGGTAGCCAGGAAGCACAGAAAGGAAGAGAAAGAGAGCCAGACAGGAAGGGACCAAGGACAAGATATAAACCCAACATTATGCACCCATAGCCATTCTTTTCATCTAGTACCACCTTCTAAGTTTCAACTGCCTTCCAATAATGCCATCAAATTATGAATCCATCAGTGGATTAATCTACAGATAAAGTTAGAACAGTCATGATTCAATCATTTTCCGAAAGCCCCACCCTGAATATTGTTGTATTGGGTACCCAGCTTTTAACACAAGACCCTGTGGGAACATTTCATATCCAAACCATAACAGCATCTGTGCCCATCAGACACAAAGGCAGACCAATGGAAAGGGCATCTCCATACTTTGAAAGATGTAGCTAGTGGATATGAATGTATGAAAATAAAATTTCTATTTGGAGTCATCAGAGAGTAGAGCAAGAAGAAACCTTAGTAATTATTTAGTTGAGTGGGCTGCACGTTTTTCTTTTATTTATTAGTATACACTTGTGACATAATAAATACATTCATTATGGAGAACTGCTATATATACATATCACCCCTCGATCCTTTTTACTTCCCCTTTCCCTCTTCTCACTCCCATCTCCATCCATCCCAAGATCAGCAAACTAAGCAGAGCTCTAAGAGCTCTCAGAGGTGCTGCAGGCTTTGTTCAAATCTGGGAAGAGCCTAGGCTACAGTCTGTCACTGCCACTGCCCCAGGACAGAAAATGGAATGGTTCAAATGGCGATGGTCACCAAGCTTCTTCTACATGACAAACCATTTACATGTGGAAATTTATTTAAAACTCTAAATGAACCTATATTATAAAGTGTTACTAACGGTCAAGATCACACAGTTGGAAAGTGGTAGGGTACAACTGGAACATGGGTGTGCCCACTCCTAAATTAGTTCTCTGGCCAAGACCTTTGAAGGCCGCAGCCAGATTGCGTGAACTCAAAATCTAGTCTCCAACTAGATCCTGTGTATCCTTCAGTAAGACAATTAACACTTCTATGGTTCAGCTTTTGCATCTTTAAAATGAAAATAGTAATCATATCACTCTTATAAAGATAGTATGGGGATAAAGTAGGTAAAGCCATACAAAGCCCTGATGTATATGGCAAATCCACATAAGGGCACCTGGGAAACAATCAACACTCTAGCCATGGACTGGTCAGGCCAGCAAGGTCGACCATCCCTCCCCTGCCACACCTAGTCCCTGCTGTCTACACTTCTCTTTCAGAGTTCATTTTCCTCACCAGTTTGCCTTTCTCCAGTGAGATTTTTAAAAAATAAACAAATTCATATAACCATTCAAGTTCAACATATTAGTTGCAGAGTAATTACAAAGCATTTATCAACACATAACAAGGACACAGCAAGGCTTCAATGACTATGTAATAAAAAATAAAGGAGGAAAAGAAAACACGACATATGCAACCCAACATCTAAAACCCGTTAGGAGGAGTAGATGATCTTAGAGCAGGTCTGAGTACAGTGCAAAATCCTGTGCAGAGAACTAACAGGAAAGGGCTTTCTGTCCCTTCAAATCAGTCTAATTAAAATAACTGGTTTAAACAAGTTAGACTTCTTGTGTATGGAGCCCAAAATAGTCAATGGTTTGACAAAATGTAGAACGATATATCTATTGGCTTCCTTTTGTCAGACTTGGAGATGCAGAATTTTAATATGCAAAAATTAAAAATTTTAATTTTTAATATTAGCAAAGAAAAGAAGGCTTTTCAAAGCAGAATAAACTAGTCTATATAAATATGAACTCTACTAGAAATGTCACCTGTTTTCCACAGGAATACTATAATTTAAAAATATATTTTAACAAAAGATATTTTTGCTTCCACATTTATGATTCTATTTCCTCAACTCCTTTCAAAAGTAGGGATTCATTCTGTGTCACATTGTTATTATAGGGTATGACAAGAACACAGCCTCTCTTTTAAAGCCTTTTTTAGTCCTAGAGGTGACAACCTTGCCATACTCTATAAATCAATAGAGTTAGGTGTGAATACTTACATATAATATTTTTAAGAGAGCAAAGAATCCAAAATGACACTTAGAAAGAAGGTGTACCCTGAACCCAGAAAGATAAAATGCTCCTTCAACTAAGTACAGTTATCTTTATATATTTGCTATGTATTTTCCAGCGCAATATTTTCAATATCCCATATGTTTCTGGCCACTAATATGACAAGGGGCAGGACTGGCTAAAAAAAGATAACAGAAAAAAAAGAGGTAAGAATACAAAGCTGAAGAAACTCAGCACCAGAAAAAGGCACTGGGCCCATGGGTATGGCTTGGGGCATGAGTAATGAGAAGGAAGAAACAGCCGCCATCTTGCTGGGTTACCCAGGAGACTCATTCTGGATGAGTGAGGAACAAACACAGACTTGAAGGGCAAGGTTATCAGACCAGGACACAGGAAGAACAAACTGGAGAAGACACATGCAGAACTAAGGACTGCCTTCTTCTACTCCTACTCGCCCCATCCTTCCTTCTAAGAGCTCATAAACATTTTGCTTTGCCTTCTGTTTTTCATTTTCCATGCCCACCACTGTATTTTTTGGTTCCCATGTCTGATTTCCCCTCAAGTCTAGACTCTGAGTCTCCCCTGCTCAAGGACTGGCTTCCTAGAAATGCTTTATGAATTAATGAACAAAGAAGGAAGGAACTGAATCCTCTTTGAGTAGTAGGTCAAATTAGATACATCATTTGTATTACAGTAGCTTCAAAGAAGAGTCATGCAACGAAACACAAATATCAACAACTTTTTCAGAAGCTATTAACTTGTTACTTTTCTGACAAAATCCTAGCCTTCAGTTCATTGTTATGAGAATGGAACAGGGGTCAAGGGCATAAAATCTAAGAAATAAGTGCATAGTTTTCTAGGCTATCATGTTCATACATACATGGAAAGCTTTACAGTGTCTACTGTAGGTAAAGGGAATGACTGAGCTGCTGTCACATTCTCACAGCTGACCCAAGAGCCAGATAGGCTTGACCTCAACTCTGTTGGAAGAAAGCTTTGCAGTAATAATTACCATTTGTTTGGCCTGTGATTACACTGTCATACTTCAATGCCCAAATTAATCACTTTGGCCAGTTCAACTCTCATCATACTTCTCCAATTTTCCAGGTCACCACATTTCCAAGAACTCCTATTATACCACATATAGCAGAGTCACTTTGCTCAAACAAACCCCAAACTTACTCCTCTTTAAAAAAGCTCTACAAAGGCATTTGTGCCAGAGTTATATCTGTCTTGCCACAGCACAGATTTGTTCATCTTACTCCCTGACTGCACAGGGAACCACCAAGCTGAACAGGGTAGGTGGCTGCCTGAGTGGCTGCCTGGGACCCACAAAAGCCCTATGGCCATGGACAGGACACTGGCCTTGCTAGATTCCAGCTTTCCTGTCTGTGAGCATTACAACATCAACCCCATGAAATCACTGTGAAATGATGAGTTCATCCTAAAGAGTCTATAGTAGTGTTATTACAGGGTAGTGTACTCAGCAAATGGTAGCTGGGATTATTATTGTTGCTGTGGTGATAGTAGTGATGATGGCAATGATGATGTGATGGTGATTTCCTTTTATCTCCTTTCCCCAGTCTGTCTTTAAAAGGCTACTCTTTTCCCTGAGCTGTACTCAACCTGGACAGCCCTTAATGTTATCTTAAAAAAAGATGCAGTTCAATGACCACTTCCTCTCTGACACCTCTTCCTGTCCCGGATCTATACCTTAGCATAACACTTCCCTGTGCTATCATGAGCCCTAGCCTACAGCTTTACTATATTTTCCTGCCCCATTATCTGAATAAATCACTCCTTTCCAGATTATGATCTCCCATGGAATAAGCACCTAAAAACTTCACACCATGTGGTGCACAGATCACATTCTTAACCATGATCTGTGGAAATATTTACAAACAACAAACCATCAGTACATAACCTACACTTTTAACTGCTTAGGGGAAAAGGCCAGACTTCAAAGTTGCCCACTGCGTTTTTATAACCTGTTTGCTCTTAACCTGTTTTGCATCATTAGAGATGGGGATAATAAATCAAGCACCCAAATATTACATCATTATAATAAACCAGTTTACGTCTTTCTCATGAGACAAGAATTACTCATGCTCTTATGTCTTTGGTAAATACATTACTGCTGTGTTCTGAATTCTGGCAGAAGTCATCTGTTATGAAGTCACTTTTATACAGTGCATATATACACAAATATTATATACAAAGAAGAATTCACCACACAGACAGCCAGAGGCACAACATTCACACAATACCTTAAATCTAGCAATATAAAATATTGTCCTCTTACATTCCAGAATGTGCAAGGTCTTCGAAATTGGAATTTAGGTGATCCTAGGAGTCCACTGAAGCATATTTCTTAAAATGAGAACTAATTTAGCTCACAGATCAAAGTTCAAAGCTAAGACCACCACAGCATTATCTCTATCCCGTTCCCTTTTACTCTTCAGCTAAATTATTTTTTTCTTGCATAACTTTACACTAAAGGCACTGATTCCTTTGAGAGAAAGGGCACAGTTGAAAACATTCTATACTAGCATTTCTCAGTGTCAGCATTGATACTTTAGCCCGGCATTCTTTGCTGTGAGTGTGCCATACTTTACAAGGTAAAGTGCTTAGGGTCATCCCTGGCCTCTAGACACCAACACTACCTCTCTCCAGCAGTGACAGCCAAGAATGGCTCCTGATATTGCCCAATATCTGAGGGCACAATCCACTGATCTAAACAAACTATCACTCTTTGCTAACCATGATTTAAAAATTAGAAAACCTTTAAGAACTGGAAATAATGAGGCTATGAGAAAAACAAATATCGAGGCAGATGAATCAGGTTCAAATACTCATTCTATTCCAGATGGCAACATGAGCCAGAAAGCCTGGGCATGGAATCTGGTTCTGCAGTTTGTCAGTGATCTGGGTGACCATGGATCAGGTGCTTAATCGATAAGCCTGCTTCCTTACTATAAAATAGTGATAATAGTAAAACAGTGTTTCATGAAACTATTGTGAGGACTGAGTAGGTTAACAGATGGAAAGGGCTTACAAAGTATTTGTCCCAGAATAAGCCCTCATCCAATGCTAGCTAACACTATCATCATCTCACCTGTTCTCTATGCCTTGGTTTCCTCATCTGCCACATAATAAGTACCAACAGTAGCATTAACAGTGGCATAGAGCACATACAAAGTAATTTCAGCCAGGGGTGGTGGTGCACAACCATAATCCCAGCATTCTGGGAAGCTAAGGCAGGGGAATGGCAAGTCTGAGCTGGGTAACTTAATGACTCAGGCTCTGCTTCAAAATAAAAAATAAAAAAGAGCTCAAGATGTATCTCAGTACAAAGACCCTATACTGCCAAAAAAATTTTTAAAGCAATTTTGATTTCTAAAAATAATAGGCTTACCAATTTACAAAGCCCACTTGGACTACCCCAATCCAAGAAAAAGGATGATTTATGAATCTGTTTATATATTTCAAATCCTAATACCTTTGAATTCAAAATATGACGCCAATGCCCTAATTTAAGAGGGAGAGAAAGATATTCATTTACAAACATTGCACATTTTCTGGCATAAAACAAACTATTCAATATATATTATATTTGTATTGTTGTTATGATCCATACCAATAGCTACAACCCATCCATAACTATGGCTCAAATACACCCTAGGAGAGAGCAGACAAGAGCTTACAGATGACTCAGAAATACCCACTAAAACCCTAGGAAACCAGATAGATAGGAGGGGGAAACACAAGATATACATACTGTGGAAAAGCATCATTGGTGATTTCATTATATAACAAATACACCCTCATACATGCTCATCCATGTGTGCATGCATAAACACACACACACACACACACCCCACTGGCCTATAGCATGAGCTTCAGGTATAATAAGTTAGCTCTTTATTTGTGAATTTAAAATGAAGATTGCTGCAAGAGTGTTCAGGTATCCTTAGATCTACAAAACATGCTGCTGTATGAGAAATAAATTTAGATACTAACTCCCATTCCCCTCATCTCCCCCTCTTTTGTTTTAGATCACACAGAAACATATTCCTGCTGCCCCAAGGGACTTGTGTGGAAACTTCTGATGTAGCATCAATTAAGGCAGACCTGTCTTCAACATATAGAGGAAAAAATAAAACTATCATATCAAAGGCTATATAGTGTCAGACATATCAAAACTTCCCACAATAAGAAACCACCTGAGGAATCAAGTCATAGGATAAAAATAACTGACTTGGATCTCCAATGGGACCTTATTACTAAGGGGACAGTGGAAACTGATTCTGCTGCAGAAACAACAGAAATTGTCCTAGAACAGCAACTGAACTAAAGTCAAACGAGGTGATTTAAAAACAAAACAAAACAAAAAAAAAGTTATCTGCAGTCCTGGGCCCCAGTAATCCTCAGTCAGAGAGGGCCAGGAGGAGCAGGCAGGGCACTGGGTCCCCAACAGAGATCATACTAGATCCATCAGCATGGCCTTCTAGATATCTCTAGCTTAAGTCCACCCTGTACACAAGGGAAGGTCAATGTCTGTTCACCTCCATCAGCAAACATCAAGTACAAGATGAAAATCTGAACTGCTTTCTTAGCATCAGCAGGTTTCAGAGGGTCAATATGTTATATTTTTCCCTTGAACTAAAAAGGCATCCTAAGATCATATTTTCCAAACTACATAAATGTTTTTAGGTTCTTTATGATATAACTTAAGATTTTCATGGAACTATTTTTATGACTAGAATTTAAAAGTCAAGATGCAATTAATATTTTAAAAGTCCACTAAAACTCTCAACTAAATGCCTTTCAAAAGCAGGAACATTAAGAGTCACGTTGTAATGAATGGCTGTTCATAATTTCAGAATCTTCATGTAATTTAACAATACAGATTATAATGAAGCTGTGTACACTATCATTTTTGGTTAAGTTATATTTTGAGGCCAACTCACAATTAAAGCCAGTTCTTGTGAAATTGTTGAGTGTTTTATGGCCTAATGCCTGCTAGTATGACAGCCAAAAAAGACACCAACACACTAATCAAAATCAATCCATGAAATCCAGTAATTAGAGTAGAGTTATATGAAGAGTGGAAGAAAAACATATACAATAAAAAAATTAAAGAATAAATGAGATTTAGTAAAGAGTTTGCTGTTTATTGATATATTTATGTACTAGTCAATAATCTCTTAGTGGAAAATATGTGTTTGGCTCTACCCCAACAGTGGGAATAGATTCCCCAGTTAGACCAGCTCCAAGTGTATAGGAGAAACACAGACAGTACAGTAAAGACACACTTAGGTGGTTTGCATAAATCTAACAATGTCTAAGCACTTTAGGAATGTGAGCTTTCTTAGTCTTCTGTATCAACACTCTAAAGCCATTTCACAGATGAGGAAACAGAGGGACAGGCCATACAAATAGCATATAGTAAAGCTTGTATTTAAACCTGAGCAATTTTGCTTCAGACCCCATACAAATGGCAACCATGTCATGCTGGTTCTTCATATGGAAGTGTCCCTATACTAGGAGTGGAACTCAGACTAAGAATCTGGAGGGAAGAATAATACTATCAAATCCAGAGAGTTACAAATACAAACCACATTTACAAAAGAAAAATTTATTATGAATAAAGTATGAGACAGCTGCTAGCTCAGTTTCATAAACAACTTTGTCATAATTCCTTTTAAGAGAAGACAACACAGAAATGGAAATAAAGCTTTAGGAGATTAATAGATTATTTTGTTTCTAATCAACAGTTACAAAAGCAATAAAGCATATTTCTGGTACTATGTTTTATAAAGAGCTCCAACTTGGAGCCATACAAAACAGCCCAACAAACACTCTCAAGGACAAAGCAACAACCCCGAGCCATATACCTACCAAAGGAGAAAGCCTAGAAGAAAGGCAAAACATAGGAAGATGCTCTGCTAAGTGACTGGTCAGTTTGAGCAATATGAATGCCCAACTGGCCAACTTCATGGAGGCATACTGAGGCACATGGAGACTTCAAAAAAAAAATAGAGGTATAGAGAGAGCTTAGTCAGTGTCAGGCTGAGCAGCAATCATCAGTGGTAGGAAAGGCCCAGGGGTTAGGGAGAGTGGGAGAGTGGACACAGGAAGTGGTGCCCAAGAGCAGCAGCCAAGGATTAGTGCTGATCTGCTTGTTCTCTGCCAAAAGAAAAGAGCTAAGGACATCTCAATCCCTCAGCACCTAAGGACTTTGGAGGGGCACTCAAACAACACCCCAGCACAATCAGGAGAAGCCAGGGTACATAATTACCCTGCAGAGTACATCTGCTGATTATTAAGTACTTGCCACAGACTAAAATCTGTCCTAGCTGAGCAAGTAGAGCCTGTGGCAGGGAGGGAGGTTATAGGTTACACAGACACACACCTCACTCACATACACAAAGAACAGACAAGTGACCCTCTCTTCCACTGTGCTGTAGACAGAGATGAGAGAATCATCTAACCTCTCCAAGTCTCAGTGATATCATTGGTAGGGCAGGAAAGAAAGATAGCTGCCCTCCCCCGCAGCAGGCACTCGATGAGATCATGCACACACACTGTCTAGTGTTCAGTGTGGGTATTATCAACCCACTGGCACCACCATCAGTATCTCTGTGGTTATCTTGCCATAGAAAAGCTTACAATCCAGTAGAAAAGATAGCAAGAGTGAGACATTAGCATAGATGGGTGAAGCACAGAGACTGCAGAGTGTGAGCCTTTCACTGACTTCAGAGCATCCTTTCCACTTCACTCCAGCATCGCACCTGAAATACAGCATAAATTGTCTCAGGAATCCAGGAACAGATGGATAAAGTGATGCTGTCAGCAGCCAGGTTAGGCTGTCCTCATAATCTCTGATGACATACTGTCTGTGTGGCTTCATCTACAGGTCATTTCTGAGTCAGTAATATAAGGCAGCAGAGCAGTCACAAGGTTTATCTCCTCTAGGAGACCTTCTACACCCCAAATTCCCAGGCAGAGTAGTCATTTCCAAAGAGCCTTCTTTGAGACATAGTGCATTATAGGTGATGTGATTATAATTCAGACAGAATTATAATTTCTCATGACACACCCGGAACCATATATCATCCTTATTTTAGCTCCAATGGCAGGCAAAATTTCTGACACATGTGCGCCAACCAATGTGAATAAATAGCTGGCTTCATAACTTTTATTTACAAAATTTAAACTGTTATCTAGTGTGTCTACTTGTTGAATCAGAAGGCCAAACAACTGTGATAACATTAGGAAAGGATATATATTTACTGCATTTACACAAGTATTTCTGAAAGTAAATTAAACATATAAACATTGCTTTTTAAAGGGTTTTTGATCCAATGTCTTAAACATGTCAGGCAGCCCAGAAGTTAGACTTATCATTATGAACATTAACTCATGTTCTGGGTTAAAATTCAAGGAAAGTCTAGGGAACTTCTGGTGGAGCGAGAGGGCTACATCCTGCAGAGTAAGAGGCCCCTCCAGCTTGGTCCTTCCCTCCCCTCCTCTTCCCTAACAATGTCTGTAGCTCTCCCCTCCTCCACACTGCAGGTACCCTCCTCTTCACCTTCCTCTGAGTCTCTTTTCATCCTCTCTTATAGAACATGTAGAAGCCAGGCACCCCACTTCTCAGAAAGCTTTCATCTCAAAACTCATCCCTCATCATAAAAGCATTGTGTCCCTCTGAGAAAGCTGACTACGTGCTTTGTTCTCTGTGTAATTCGGCCACTATCACTTCTGAACTCTTGACTTTACTTTTGGTTTCCCCTACCCCAATAGTATCCATAAAGTTACTCAAAGGTTGATCTCAGGAAAATGATGTTTCCTTTCAGAATTAAAGAATAAAAGCTACGTGATTATGAGTCAACCCTTCCATTTCTTCTGCAGCAGTTCACTTTGACTGATCTCCTCAGTCACACCTATACAGCCACAGCAATAACAAATACAAACATTATGTAATTCTGGGCAGCAATAAATATCACAGATCTAAGCATTTTTTATGTTATAATATTTCAAAGATCATAATAATTTGATCCAAAGTTTATTCTTTGGCTACTTACTGATATGCTTTAAGTGCTTTCTGTATACTTTTCATTTGATGAATAAAACAATAAGCAAACAAAATGAGGCATTTTGCTTTCAAGGTGGTTACAATCTAACTAGAGATGAGATATGTATATCTCAGAAAATTTATTTTCCAAATAAATTAAATGTGCAAACAGAATTTCAATGTATTAACTCTACTTTAAGGAGAAAAAATCTTATGAGAAACTTAGAGCTTAGAAACTATTTGCATGAAAATACACACTGCTAATTACAAATGAGTCATCTATTCATGATATTTCATCATAATAGGCCCCTGAAAGACCACTCCTTGGCAGCATGTCGAGTTAGTACTTAGAAATTGCACTTTAAAGTAATAAATCAGACAATAAGAAAAACAGTTTTATGGCTGGGGAGGTTCCTTAGAGATATGCTAGTCTATGCCTAAGTCTTCAGAAGTTCAAAGGCCTTGCTCATGTTTTCAGAGCTCATTCATATTCACAGAAAAACTGAACTATACCCAGATCCCAGACTCCATGTCCAGTACTCTTCCTAAAACCACACATGGATCTATTTGACTTTCTTTCCTAGCCAGTCTAAATTAATGGGTTTTCTATTCTAAATATGGCTGGAAGTTAGAAATAATATATACAGAAATCTAACTAATCCCAGTAGGATTTACACGTTTCAATAATAACAAAATACTTGTTTGATCTTTAGTTTTTCCTACCTCCCAAGACATCCCATGTACTGGACCCAGCAATCTATCTGAAACACTGCTCTGAGAATTATCAGTATCATTTCACTATCACTTCCTTCCCTGGCCTCTGGAATAAAGTTCCAATCCAGCCAGTCAAGACTGTTCCTGAGAAGTCCCCAGGTCACAATATTCTCAATCACCGATCCTCCAAGACTGAACCCCTTATTCCAGCTGGATAGATATCACCATGACCTGAAAGACAATGAAGGTGGCAAATTTTATTCCACTCGCTATTCTTTGGCAAGTTAAGATAGCTGTAGGAGGATGTACAAAGCAGCATGTTTATCAATGTGAAGGTTAATATCAACAGTAAAAGTAAGGTATGATCCAGCCCCATTAGGAACCTATAACTCTCTCCTTCACAAACCTGGACAGATTTTCTATACTTCCTCCTTCACTGCCCATTGGGAGTAATAAACCAGACACTCTCTGGTCACAGGTGTGGCTCATTCAGAGTACAATAAGCTTTCCCTCAGAATTCTAGCTCCATCAGCACTGCTCAGCAGACAAGTCTCCAGTCATGGAAACCACTGTTCCAAGTCTCCTATGTTACTATTATACACTTACATACATTTAAATCTTAGCCCTATAGTCCAGCTACTAACAGCAGACAACATGGGAAATGTGCAGAAAAGCACTTTCTTGGGTGCCATCTTGACATTGTTGAACATGGTGATGTGTGAGGCTCGAGATGGAAACACCATCCTGTGCTCAGAGCACTCCACATCGAGGATCACCTTGCCTCCCCATGCACGCACATGTCGTTTTCTTACTTTCTTTCCTCATTCTCCTCCCCATAGATTTTCACTTAACGATTTAACACGGGACTCATAATTGTATACCTCATGATGTTAAAGCCAAAGAGAGAGAAACTAAAATTTCTCTTGAATAACTTTTATACAAAGACATTTGTGATCTTATCGTATAATTATCTACTCAAACAAAATGGCATAACAAAGAAGGCCAGGCAGAGCCACACCTGTCTGCTACATGGATGTAGCATGTTTAGTTAAACAATGATACACAGTCCATACTCCCTTTTGACTAATCACATGATGACTGATGTTCACTTCTCTGTGTTACACATCTTGTAGTTTCAACCTATCTGTTGATACTCATATATAATATTATTTAAACACTCAAATCTATTCTGTGAAGTAGAATATAAAGAAAAGCATTATGATTTTAAATTGAATCTAGATCAGTGATGTGAACCTTTTAGAGCTTTCAATGATACAGTCTGCTATAGCACACCTGCCATAGGTTCACCTCTACTGATCTAAATCAATGTGGAAAAGATGTCGTATTCTAATGATGACTTATCACAACTTTTGTTTCATTGAAAATAGAAATATGAGGTGTAGAAGACATGAGCTATACACATGGAGACAATATTTAGAGCTGCTCTTTGCAAGAACGCCTAAATATGTAAACATCAGTGAAAGCAAAAAGGTGAGGCAGCCCGGACCTCAGGTGAGTCTGCAATTCAGCTCAATTTCTCCCAATGTTCAAAATAAATCTTTCTCACTGAATGTTGACATTTTAAGTATGTTATCATAAGTGATGTTATACTTGGGTCATAAAATACAAAATGATGTGTCTGATACATATAATTTTTTCATTAATAAAACTTCAATAATTTTGAGACTAGTTTGTTGATTTCTTATTCTATTATTCTAAGCATACTCATATGATTCTCTGAATGCCAATACATTTTAACTATACAATACAATATATTTAACTGTTTTAAAAGATTGTACCTGCTGCATTAGAGAAATCTATGAACTTGAAGCCTGATACACACACATTCCTTAGGGTGATCTTAAAAATACTGAAGATTAAGAACAGACTTAATCTATTCATCTTCTCAGAAAAAGTATGATTTGTTCCCACCTTCTGTTGAAAGGCTTGCAGAGATCTCTAGTCAGTGACAAAACTATACTCCTCTTCCTTCTTAATTCTATGTCAACTAATTCATCTGTTATTCTGTTTTCTGCGGTTTTAAAATAAAAACTTTGGGACCCCCGCCAGCAGACAGGAGGTAAGCCATTCCCAGAGCACCCTGCAAAACTATCTTCCAAAATTGATGGAGAAATTAGACACTTTCATGACAAAGAGCACCTTAGGAACTTCATGAATACCAAACCAGCACTACAAAAATTTTAGACAATATCCAAGGAAAAGACAATGACGATCACAACCCCAGGAAGCACAGCAGAATGAATCCATCAGAGGCGACAAGAAATTACATACAAAGGGGGAGAATCCAACAAACAGAAAAAGTCATGACAAGGATAAGTCAATGTGTATCAGTTATAACCATCAATGTTAATGGTCTCAACTCACAAATCAAAATAAATAGACTGGCAGAATGGGTCAAGAAGCAAATTCCAACAATATGCTGCATACAAGAAACACACTTAATTCAAAAAGAAACTCATAGACTGAAAGTTAAAGGGTGGAAAACAATACCCATGCGATGGGAACATGAAAAAAAGCAGAAGTAGCTATCCTCTTTGCAGATCAAGTAGATTTCAAACCAACACTGATTAAGAGAGACAAAGAAGGACACTACATCCTTGTAAAGGGAACAATCCAAGAGGAAGAGATGACAATCACAAATATATATGCACTAAATGCTAGTGCACCCAAGTATATAAAACAAATACTAATGGACATGAAAAGTCATATATGCATTAAAACAATAGTAGTAGGGGACTTGAATACCCTACTGTCACAAATACATAGATCAATTAGACAAAAAATAAGTAATGAACTACTAGAATTCAATCGAAATCTTCAATAAATGAATTTAACAGATGTTTACAGAGTGTTCCACCCCACAAAATCAGAAAACACATTCTTTTCAGCTGCACATGGGTCGTTCTCCACAATAGACCACATACTCACTCATAGAACATATTTAGATAAGTGTGAAAGAAATGAAGTTATCGCTTGTATATTATCAGACCATGGTGCGATGAAATTGGAGATCAATAGCAAAAGAAACCACAAGAATTTCAGAAACACATAGAAATTGAACAACACACTTCTGAAAAACCAAGGGGTCACACAGGAAATTAAAGAAGAAATCAGACAGTTCCTTCAATTAAATGACAATGACAATACAACATATTGGAATCTATGGGACACAATGAAAGCAGTCTTACGAGGGAAATTCATAGCAGTGAATATTCATATTAGGAATACAGAGCGAGCCTAATGAAAAAACCTGATGCTGAACCTCAAGCTTCTAGAAAAAGAAGAGCAGGACAAACCCAAAGCTCATACAGGAGAAAAAATTATAAAGATCAGAGCAGAAATGAATTCAATGGAAACTAAGAGAACAATACAAAAAAATTAATGAAGCCAAGAGTTGGTTCTTCAAAAGAATAAACAAAACTGACAAACCCTTAGCCAACCTTATCAGAAAAAGAAAAGAAAAGGCCCAAATCCATGCAATTAGGAAAGAAAAGGGTGAAATTACAACAGACCTAGCAGAAATCCAGAGGATCATCAATACCTATTTAAAGAACCTATACA
The DNA here is from genome assembly GCF_053883595.1 of Heterocephalus glaber. NCBI lineage: Eukaryota > Metazoa > Chordata > Mammalia > Rodentia > Bathyergidae > Heterocephalus > Heterocephalus glaber. The sequence goes on from NW_028258153.1 coordinate 20,237,712, forward strand.
GCAATAAGATGGAAAACACAGAAGAAATGGACAGATTCCTAGATACATATAAATTACCAAAGTTGAATGAAAATTCTAAATGACCCAATATCAATCAATGAAACTGAAAACGAAATTAAAAACTTAACAACTAGGAAAATCGCAGGTCCTGATGGCTTCATTGCTGAATTCTACAAGACATTTAGAGAGGAACTACTGCCACTACTGGTTAAACTCTTCAATGAAATTGAAAGGGAAGCAATACTTCCTAATTCCTTCCTGGAAGCAAGCATCACCTTGATCCACAAAGCAGAGAAAGACCCAACAGAAAAAGGGAACTATAGGCCAATCTCACTCATGAACATAGATGCAAAAATTCTGAATAAGATACTGGAAAATAGAATGCAGAAGATCATCAAGAAGATCATACACCCTGACCAAGTGGGATTCATCCTAGGGATGCAGGGATGGTTTAACATATGCAAATAAATAAATGTAATATACTGTATCAATAAAGCCAAGGACAAAAATCATATGAGCATCTCAGAAGATGCAGAAAAAGCATTTGACAAAATCCAACAAGCATTTATGATAAACACCCTACCAAAAATTGGAAGAGATGGTCTCTACCTCAATCTGATAAAAGCCATCTATGAAAAACCAACAGCCAGTATCATACTAAATGGTCAAAACTGAAATCCTTCACACTAAAATCAGGAACAAGACAAGGATGTCCACTATTATCACTCCTCTTCAATATAGTTTTGGAAACATTAGCCACAGCAATTAGACAAGAGAAAGAAATAAAAGGAATAAAGATAGGAAATGAAGAAGGCAAATTGTCATTATTTGCAGATGACATGATACTCTATATAGAAGACCCCAAGAACTACACCAAAAGTCTTCTAGATTTAATAACAAAATTCAGTAGAGTAGCTGGATACAAGAGCAACATACAAAAATCAATAGGTATCCTCTATATGAACAACAGAGTCACTGAAACAGAAATAGGGCAAACAATTCCTTTCACAATAGCATCCAAGAAACTGAAATACCTAGTAATCAACCAGCAAAAGAAATCAAAGACCTCTTCTCTGAAAACTATAGCACTCTGAAAGGAGAGATTAAAGAGGATATTAGAAAATGGAAAGACATCCCCTGCTACTGGGTAGGAAGGATCAACATAGTAAAAATGGCCATACTTCCAAAACTGCTATATAGATTCAATGCAATCCCAATTTAAATCCCAGCACCATACTTCATGGTCCTTGAGAAAAAAATCCAAAAATTCATTTAGAACAAGAGACCCAGAATAGCAAAAGCAATTCTAGGTAACAGAGACACGGCAGGGGGCATCACAACCCCCAACTTGAAACTATACTACAAAGCTACTCTGATAAACACAGCACGGTACTGGCAAAGAAACAGATGTGAGGAACAGTGGAACAGAGCAGAAGATGCAGAAACAACTCCAGACACACTCAACCATCTCATCTTCGATAAAGGAGCCAAACACCCTCACTGGAGGAAAGATAGCCTCTTTAATAAATGGTGCTGGAAAAATTGGGTTTCAACTTTTCAAAGATTAAAATTAGACATCTCTCACCATGCACTAAACTAAAATCCAAATGGATTAAAGATCTAAATATTAAAATAGAAACGCTGAACTGGCTGGAACAGAGCTCAGGTAGAACTGTTGAAGACATTGGTGTAGGAAAAGATTTTATGAACAGTTGCCTGTGAACTAGCACAAACAATCAACAAGCGGGATCTCTTCTTACTAAAAAGCTTCTGCACAGCAAGAAAAACCACCAGCAGTGTGAAAAGACAACACACAATGTGGGAAAAAATCTTCACCTGCTATTCCTCAGACAAAGGCCTACTATCTCAAATTTATAAAGAACTTAAAAAGATCAGACCTCCCAAATTTAAAGACCCAATCTGAAAATGGGCATCTGAAATGAACAGACATTTCTCAGACAAAGAAGTAGAAATAGCAAATAAGCATATGAAAAAATGTTCAACATCACTGGTCGTTCGAGAGATGCAAATGAAAACAACATTGAGATTCCACCTCACTCCAGAAAGAATGGCTGCTATCATGAAATCAACCAATAACAAATGCTGGTGGGGCTGTGGGGAAAGAGGAACTCTGCTTCACTGCTGGTGGGAGTGTAGACTGGTGCAACCACTGTGGAAATCAGTATGGAGATACCTCAGAGAACTAGGACTAGAAGTCCCATTTGACCCAGCTTTTCCCCTGCTGGATATCTTCCCCAAAGAATTAAAAGAATCATACCACAGTGATATATGTCCACCCACATTCATAGCAGCACAATTTGTAATAGCTAAAACTTGGAAGCAGCCCAAATGCCCATCAACTGGAGAATGGATAAAGAAAATGTGGTTTTTTTCTAAAATGGAGTACTACTCAGCCATAAAAAATTAGAAATTAGATACATTTATAGGTAAATGGATGCACACTGAGGTGATACTCTTAAGTGAAATAAATAGGACACACATGTGTAAATACCGAATCGTTTCTCTAGCGTGAGAAACTGAAAGTGTAAGGACTAAAAGGTATAATGGATAATGTGAAATAGGAAGAAAAGGGGCAAAGGGGAAGGGGAAGTTGGAGGGGTAGAGGAAAGAAAAGAAGGGAATGCCATTAATATGACAAAATGAAAAAATGGAAACAAAGTCTTTGTAAATAGGAAGGGATGGAGGGGTTGAAGGGAGGGCAGTGGAAGGGGGAAAAATAAGAGCCAAGAGAGATTATGTAAAGGTAAAAATTTCCAGTGATGAATGTCATTATATTGAATACCTAAAATGTACCAATAAAATAAAAATTAAAAAAAAAAATTTCAATATTCAATTCTTCATTTATAGCAAGTATACATAGACTAGAATTTTTTATATGTACCTTGCATTTTCTAATCCTGCTAAATTCAAATACAAGTTCTAGGGGCTCCTAGAGATTTCTTAGTATTTTCTCTGTGATGATCATTTCATCTACATATAAAGATTTTCCTTCTACCTTGCCAATCTTATCCTAATTGTGTCATTTTATTGCCAGACTATTTTGGTGGGGCCAAGGTCTCAAAGTTTAATGGACATATGAGGACTAGGCATATCTGCCCTTGTTCCCCACCTTAAGGAGATAGCCTGTATCTTCTCCAGTCATATAAGGAGTTTTTGCTGGAAGTATGGAGTACATGTCTTTGATCTGTAGAGAAGGTACTGTTTTACTTCTAGTCTCCTGATAGCTTTTACCATGAACAGCTGTAGAATTTAGTCCAATACTTTTTCTCCAACCAGCGACAGGATCATATGGCTTTTTCCTTTCCTCTGTTAAAATGATGACTTTTGGGGGTGGATCTTCCAATGCTGAACCAACACTGTCATCCCTATAATAAAACCACTTTCTACATACTGACAGATCTGACTTCTAATTGTTTTGTTAAACAAATTTTTATCTATGTTCATACTTTTTTCTTCTATTCTCTTTATCCAGTTTTAGGATTAGCACAATCTTGATTTCCTACAATGAGGGGAGAAGTGTTCCTTCTTTTTTCTGCTTTGTTTGATATAATTTATCACTTAAAATGTGTACGAGCCTGCTGTTGTCATATAGGTAGGTTTTCAAGCTAGGAATATACTTTCTTTAATAGGTGCTATTCAAATTTTATATTTCCTCCAGAGTTAGTTTCATTAATTTGTCTTCCAAGGTACTTCTTAGAAGTCGTTAAATTTATTTCAAAAAAGATTTTTCTAATATGCTTTGTATATCTTTTTAAATTCTTTAACATCTGTGGTAAAGTCCTCTAAATCTTGATATTTTAATTTTAGAAAATGTATGATTTATATTGTGTAACAGGAAGGAAAGGTCTAAAAGAGTAGGAGAAGTGGGGGGGGGGAAGGGGAAAGGAAAGAAGAGAAAAGAAAAAATATGAGAAAAGAACAAAGTGGAAACAAAGTCTTTTCAAATAGAGAAGGGTGGAGGGGGTGGAGGGAGGGCAGAGGAAGGGGAAAAAAATAAGAACCAAGATACATTATGTAAAGGCACAAGATCCCAATGATGAATATAACTGTATTTTATACCTAAAATGTACCAATAAACTGAATGGGAAAATAAAATAAAATAAAATAAAAACTTTGGTGTAGATTGTGAAAAAAATCTTTTTGAAGTTAGCAGTAAATTTTTAAGCCAAGATCGCTATTTATACACCAATATACAGCTGTTTATATAAAACTGATGCGCTCACTAGCTGCAAACACAGTTCTAATTCTATGTGAAGCAAGCAGTTCTCTGGTTGCAGTCTGTGACCACTCTTAGTCCCAAGACTTTTCCAGGGCGTCTGCAGAGCCAGACATTTTCCAAAATTCTAAAATGTTATCTGCCCTTTATATTACCTATTCACAAATTTAATAATTTACATCTTTTCAAAAATTATTCTAAAGCTTCTAATTTTATGAAAACTATAATTTAAAATGTTACTGCTTTATTCTGAAATAAACTTGTAACTTTTCATATTTAAAGGTAGATTATTGGTTTAAAATAGAATAACTACTTTATAACCATTAAAATGGCTGTTATTTTTTTAAAAACAGCAGCAGAAAATAAACATTAGCAAGGAATCAGAGAAGCTAGAACCTATGCTCACTGCTTATATGAATGTAAAATGGTATAGCCACTGTGAAAAATAGTAGAAACCTAACAACAGAATTACTATGTGATCCAGCAATTCCACATCACATTAAAGAAGTCAGTCACAAAAGGACAAATAGTGCATGATTCCTGTCTTCATTCTTTTTCCATTGCTGAGATGCAATACTCAAAATCCACAACATAAAGGAAAAATTTATTTTGGCTCACAATTCCAGTCTATGGTCAGCTAGCTCCAACCCAGAAACAGGACAGCAAGGAAAAAGTGCTCAACCTATGGCAGCCAGGAAACAGAGAGCAAAGGGAAGAGCTAAAGAGGAAGACATATTCTTCCAGATCACAGCCCTGGTGGTCTTTCTCTTCTGACAGGCCTCTTAACAGCAACTTCAGCCATGGATTAATCAATGGATTAATCCACTATTGAGTATAGCAACCCCATGATCCAATTCCTTCCCAAACCCCAACCTCTAACAGACACATGAGACTTGAGGGGGAACATTGCAGATCTAAACCATAACATAAACCTCCTGGCCCCTAAAAACTCATGTCTATCTCACTATGCAAAATGCATTTAGTCCATCTCTAAAAGTCACCAAAGTCTTAATACTTCCAGCATTGCTGAAAAGTCCAAGTCCAAAGTCTCCTCTGAGACTCCAGACAAATTCTTAGCTGTGGGTCCCTGTTAAAAATCAAAAAGAAAGTTAAGTACCTCCAATATTCAATGGCACAGGGCAAATACTCTCATTCCAAAAGGTAAAAGATGGGGGGGAGGGGGAGGTTAAAAAGGAATCAGAGCAAAGCAAGATCTAAACCCAGGAGAGAAGCTGAGCCAGTCCCAGAACCCAGAAGGAAACTACCCCACTGCCATCCCAAGCTCCTAGGGCAGAGAAGCTGAGCTGGTCCCAGCACCTGAAAGGAAGCTACCCCTCCGCCATCCCATGCTCCTAGGGCAGAGAAGGTGAGCCGCACGTGCGCCAGAAGCACAGCCCCCCACCACCACCCCCGTGGAAATGAGAAGACATGTAAACAAGCCTCAAAAACAGACTTCGGGATCACCTACAGCAACCCCAAAGGGAAACGAGATGGAACACTCTGATACTCAACCACCTGGACTCTCTGAACCGGCAACAAAAGAGGATCTGGGAAAAATGAAATCAGAAATAATTACTCAGATAACAGCAAAGATTGTGCTCATGGTGCAAGACATGATTAATAAATCTAGAGAGGACACAGATAAAAAAAATAGAGGATCTGAGGAACATGATGGAATTCCAACATAGGAAACAAATGGAATCCATAAAACAGATGCAAACAGATTTCCAGGAGATTAAAAACTCCATCGAAAGTCTGTGCACCAGAATGAACCAATGTGAGGACAGAATTTCACATATGGAAGATAAGATTGCAATTAGTGACCAGGAAAAGAAAAATTTCTTTAAAATTGTAAAGGAACATGAGAAATCAATCCAGCAGCTGTTAGGTGATGCAAAGAAGAATAACATAGGACTGATTGGAGTCAATGAAGAAAGAGGAGAGAGTGCAGATGACATAAAAAAACTGTTCACAGAAGTGATGGCAGAAAACTTCCCAAGCAGGGGAAAAGAACTTGACATACAGATAAGTGAGGCATATAGGACTCCAGCTAGCCTTAATCAAAAAAAATCTACACATAGGCATATAATAGTTAGGATTCCAGAAATCCAACAGAAGAACAAAATTCTACAAGCAGTGAGAGAAAAGAAACAAATCACATACAAAGGAAAGCCCATCAGAATCACAGCAGACTTCTCAATGCAAACCCTCAAAGCAAGAAGAGCTTGGAGTGATGTATTTCAAGCCCTAAAGGAAAACAGCCTCCAACCTAGACTGATGTACCCTGCAAAACTATCTTTAAAAATTGATGGAGAAATAAGATACTTTCATGATAAAGAGCACCTTAGGAACTTCATGATTATCAAACCAGCACTCCAAAAAATTTTAGACAAAATCCTAGGAAAAGACAATGAGGATCACAACCCCAGAAAACCCAGTAGAATGAATCCATTGGGCGTGACAAATTAAACGCAAAAGGGGAGAATCCAACAAAAAGAAAAAGTCATGACAAGGCTTTTAAAAATTTTAACTTCATCTCCCTAATGAGTGCATAATTCAATCTTATTATTTTACTGATTAGTATTTTTCTGATTCTAGAGTTGCACACTATTCCTTGTGCTATACTGGCTATTTATCATCTTCTTAAATCTACTTTTTAATTGGGTTGTCTACTAATGAGCTCTAAGAATTCTTTATATATTCTGCTCATAGGTTATATGCTTTGGAAATATGGTCTGTTTAAGGACTACTTTTCATTTTAATGATGTCATTTAAAGTTCTAAATTTTGAAGGAATCTCATTTATCAATTTTTTTTCTTTTATACATCATGTCTCTTGTATCCTAGGTAGTTCTTGCCTACCCTGAATTCATAAACATTTTCCCTTATAATTTCTTCTAAAAGTTGTTTTCTCTCTCTTTTTTTTTTTTTTTTGGTACCAGGGATCAAACTCAGGTCCTTGTGCTTGCGCAGCAGATGGCGAAACCATTGAGCTAAATCCCCGGCCTCTTCTTAAAGTTTTATACTTTTAGGCTTTCATATTTAGGTTCATAGATCTCTTCAAGTTATTTTCATGTATGGAAATAAAGGGTTGAGGTTAATTTTTTATATACGGATATCAGGTGTTCTAGTGCTGTTTGCTGAGAACACTATCTCTTCCTCGGCTCTTGAATTGAGTTTATATTCTATAAAATGCTAATGTTAAATAATCTTTCAAAACTCAGTAGATCATATATGTGTGGTTCTGTTTCTAGATTCTCTGTTTTATTCAAATGATCTATATGTCTTTCCTTACACCAACACTGCCTTGATTACTGTAGCTTTAGAAGAAGTCTTAAAATTAGGTACTAAACATCTTCCAACACTTTTTTTTTAACTTTTCTAGGTCTTTTGTACTCCTACATAACTTTTAAATTCCAATATCCAATTCTTCATTTATAGCAAGTATACTCAGACCTGAATTTTTATATATACCTTGTGTTTTCTAATCCTGCTAAATTCAAATACAAGTTCTAGGGGCTCCTAGAGATTTCTTAGTATTTTCTCTGTGATGATCATTTCATCCACATATAAAGATTTTCCTTCTACCTTGCCAATCCTATCTTAATTGTATCATTTTATGGCCAGACTATTTTGGTGGAGCCAAGGTTTCAAAGTTTAATAGACAGATAAAGAGTAGGCATATCTGCCCTTGTTCCCCACCTTGAGGAGAAAGCATTGTATCTTCTCCATTCATATAAGGTGTTCTCACTAGAAGTATGGAGTACATGTCTTTAATCTGTTGAGAGGGTTCTGTTCTACTTCCAGTCTCCTGATAGCTTTTACCATGAACAGCTGCAGAATTTAGTCCAAAACTTTTTCTCCAACTAGTGACAGGATCATACAGCTTTTTCCTTTCCTCTGTTAAAATGATGACTTTTGGGGGTGGATCTTCCAATGCTGAACCAACACTGCCATCCCTATAACAAAGCCACTTTCTACATACTGACAGATCTGACTTCTAATAATTTGTTTTGTTAAACAAATTTCTATCTATGTCCATACTTTTTTCTTCTATTCTCTTTATCCAGTTTTAGGATTAGCACAATGTTGATTTCCTACAATGAGGGGAGAAGTGTTCCTTTTTTCTGTTTTAAATGTTTGATATAATTTATCAGTTAAAATGTGTATGAGCCTGCTGTTGTCATATAGGTAGGTTTTCAAGCTAGGAATATACTTTCTTTAATAGGTGCTATTCAAATTTTATATTTCCTCCAGAGTTAGTTTTTTGTCTTCCAAGGTACTTCTTAGAAGTTGTCAAATTTATTTCAAAACAGATTTTTGAAATATGCTTTCTATATCCTTTTAAACTCTGTAAAATCTGTAAAAAAAAAAAAAAAAAAGATAAAAACCCAGTACAGCAAACATTAAATGCTGTAGCTCTGTATGTACCACCAGAGATAGGTGGAGGTGGTGGTCATATATGAGCTCCAAAGCGCTTGGGTGGCTCCAACTCTTTGGCATTTCTGGTTGCAGTCCTCATGGCCTCTCTTGGGGTAGCTCAGCTCACTGTCTGCAGCTTTCTTCAGCACATGTTCCACATTCCTGGCATCTCAAACTACCTGAGGTTCCCATAGCATGCTTAGCCTCACTCCCACAGCTTCATATGCCACCCTGTCAGAGCTCACTGCCTGCTCTCCTGGATGGAAGCCTTCCTGACCCCACAACTCTTGCATTCTGCACACCTGCAGAACTAGCACCGTGTGGATAACACAGTGACTCGTCAAGTGAAAGACCTGACTATAAACATGAAAACTAAGCTAATATTCTACCTGCAGAATTACATTGGTGTCGTATAAGATGATTAATTGTTGCTAATATTGATTGAAGAATTTTTCTTAAAACAAAATACATGCATTATATCACAGTTTGTTTAAAAAAAGAATAAAACTATCACTTACTGGTGTTTTAGGTTATATAGCTACGAAAATCCTATCTATACTTATCTTACAAAGCCACTGAAATGCTCCTCCTTGCTTCAGCTATGTGTCTGTTGTGAGGCAGAATTTTCTTCCTAATTTCCACCAAAACAACATACTCAATTGACTGATTAAGAAAGCAGATTTGAGAATATATCCATCTAGTAAGCCAAACATCAAAGAGACTTACAAAAAGTGTTATATAGTGTTATGCTCCTCGTTAGTTTTTTTATTTCTGAAAATATAGTTATTTTCACAAAATAACTGATTTTAACTTGAATGAGCCTGCTGCTACCTTAAATCTATTAAGTTTATTTTAAATTTCTCAGTTTAAATTTCCAGTATGGTAAATATAGATTAATATAATACACAAAAAACTTTCAAGTCCTCTAAAATACCACTGCAAAGGGATGCTGGAACCAACAGATTGAGAACTACTACAATGTTTCTATTTCCTTTTTCTCTGCCTTAGAAATTTATCCTGTCTTGCCAGTTGTGGTGGTGCATGCCTGTAATCCCAGCACTTGGGGGAAGGATGGAGGAGGAGGATCACCTAGAGTTCAAGGCCAGCCTGGCCTACATAGTGAGGCCAGAGCCAGCCTGAACTACAAAGCAAGACCCTATCCAAAAAAAAAAAAAAATTAACTCATTTAGTCATTTTTCCTGTTTGGTCATTCCAGCCTACTGTTTGCTCTCTTCTAAATGCCAAAGGAACTCTTCTGTCAATGGTTGTTGCTTTCTTAATTTCCAACATGTACACATTTCTAACTAAATGATAAGGCAATGATGGAAAGAGACACTGTATAACACATGATAAGTACTCACACATGGTTCAGCTACCACTCCCTGCAATAGCTTCATTCTAACCTAAATAGAAATTCAACTCATAGTAGTCCCTCAATTAGTGCTCATAAAGAAAATCACAAAGGAATGCAGTGGAATATAGTTCATATATAACACTCAAAAGTATTACCTAACATGGCAGATATAACGGGCACAGATGCCAAAATATTTATGTATAAAAGATAGTAGATAAGCAATATTATACTATAAGACCTTTTATTCTCAATAAAACTTAGAGAAGGTTATCTGTGTACCATTTTGGAGCAGTTTGAGGAATGCTAACACTGTGAAGAGAGTAACGAAGAAATCAACAAAATTTCCCCAAGATCTCTTACTGAAAAGAGAAAATAATTCACTAAATAGAATGGCAATTGTTATGGGTTAAATTGTATCCTCCTCCAAAAAATGATGTGTTGAGGTTCTAACCTGTAAATGCAACACTTTAGAAATAAGGGCATTGCAGGTGTAATCAAATTAAAAGATGATTAGAGTACACCTCATCCCAGTAGGACCAGTGTCTTTGTAAGAGGTGGAGAGAGATACACAGAGGGCAGGTGGCTCCTGAAGAGGGAGGCAAAGACTGCAGCAAAACTACCACAACCTAAGGAATGGCTCAAACTGTCTTAAAAGGACATTGGCCTAGAAGGTTTGAAGGGAGCATGTCCCTGCTAACACTTGGACTTTGGACCTCAAGTCTCCACAACTGTAAGAAACTAAATTCCTCTTGTTTTAAGACACCCAGTTCATTGTACTTTGTCATGGTGGCCCTAAGAATCTGATCTAGCATAGAATGTGGGTCCCCTTGATAATTATGGTCAACCCACAGGCAGTCCTTCCTCACTCCCTACAAAAAGTGGAACAAAAAGGAGAAAACTCTGAAATGCAAATTTAGTCACAGTAACAAAAAAATTTTTTGTTTTACAAAAATTTCCAAACTGTAGTTACACATTTTTTTAAGACTCTCAGAAACTGTTTCTGATCAAACACTGCTGTCAAAACTCAAGCCCACTGAGTCTCTATAAATGTGCCTTAAAATACAGAGACAAGGATTATTTATCCATCTCACATTTCCTCAATACTTTGCTACAAAAGAAAGTAATCCAGACCTAATATTTAAAGTTACCAATACTATCACTCTATCATAGAAGGAATACGAGATGACAAGTAGAATTCTATTTTGCCCAGATTTTATCAAGCTGCAGGGACTTCTGGGCTAAGATGATTCTTCGTCACACGCTTCCCATTTGCAGGTCTCAAAAATCCAAATCTCATCTCTGTTATACATATAAGGTACTTGGCATTGTAATCCAGAAAGAAATTCATTTTAGGAATTTAACTCTGGCCTCACACTTTATTTTAATCCATAACTATCAGACCTCAGAGCCATGGGGATCTACAATCACTTGTGCCTACAGCTGTCCAACATCTGGAAATGTGGTTTTCTAACTATGTGCCCTAAATCATTAATGGCCAGTGAAATTGATTTAGTATGTCCCAACTATTGTTTTTTAAAGAGTAAAACAAAACTGAACAAAAAACTCAGCAAAACTCATACACAGTAAGAGTAGGTACTTTTTGATGAATTTTCTGATTCATTTGCATGTGTATAATGTGGGTCATGAAGGAAAACTTTATTTCCTACTGTGTTTTTCAGTCCAAATCCTAGCAGGAAATAGATACTTCATGTAAACTAGACACTTAGGTGTTTCAACAAATTATTTATGAAGTTTTGTCAGGGTTACAGGAAATCAAGGGACAGTGATCCTTAACAGTAACAAGCCCTTGCCTCATTCTAGGATCCAAGGGCACCAAGGAAAGAGTGAAGTTGGTACAGAGGCAGTAGCTTATGGAAGTAGTGGCCTGAGAGCAAGGGAAGCAGCCAAGGCACTTCATGCTGGGGCCTCCTTGATGGCTGACCTGATCTAAAGTCAGAAAGCAAGGAAGTCAACACTGCTCACTCAGCCTCTGGTCCGGGGCACCAAGGGACTAGAAAAGAGAGTAGTCTGGAGGGGCAGTCATGAGACTCTATCTTTTAAAAAGTCTACAAGCCATCAACATGGTTTATACATGTTAACTTCATCTAATAACTTATTTCTGAATACATTTTTTTCCACACCTGCACTCAAATCCCATCCTTGGATCAGGGGTCCAAACAACAGTCCAAAAAACTGGCATCTCTGTGAACTCATGACTGTGACCTCTAAGCCCTCACAGTCTTCAGCAAGCCTGTTATCTGTCCTCAGTCCTCTACCACTCCTGTCTCTATCTAGGAGGCTCTACAAGAGCACAAACCTTTTCTCACTTATCTCTGTGCTCCCAGGGTTTCAGTGCTGTAATACAGGTGCACTCACTGATCCCCTAAACCCACCTGCACTTCCCTGACTACATGCAGGGAACCCCAAACCTCAAGGCTCATTTCCTCCTCTGCTCCACCCGCACAGCAGGACCTGGTCCACTTCCTCCACCTCCAGTCTCCACCCCCTCTATCTCTGTTTTCCAGAGCCATCAATAGAAAAAGGCAAATCAAACTAGATCACCACCTTGCCCAGCATGTTCCCTGGACTGGACTCCAAGTTCCTTAGTCATAAAAAGGCCTCTTGGCTTTAACCCTGCCTCATTCTTTACCACTCCCCCATAACTCCTGGTGGGAAACTTCCCATAACACCATCGTCCCTTTCTCTGCTTCCATCTCCAAAACAAAGCCCACCCTCACAGAGAGAAAGGGTATCCACACACATACACCATCTCATGCCCTTCCACATTTTTACTGCCCTGGCAAGTGTCCATTCATCCTTCAAAACCCTGCCTAGGCCCAGCTCCAAGTGAAACCTACACAACTCCCCCACCTCCTGTAAAGCAAAGCTCTCTGTCCACTCACGCTGTAGGCCCACTACCACACTGTGTGCTGCTTACTTACATTGCCTGCTCAGCCCTCTGTGTCTCTAGGTGGCAGGGACTGTGGCATATATTTTTCTATATCCTGAGCAGACATACAACACCTGATTCAAAGTCACTCTCTAAATCATCTCCCAAATGACTAAAATGATTTCAGATGGCATAAACAACATAGCAAAGAATAGCCTACTTGGAGGTCTGGTTGAGGCCTCACTGAATGAACAACATATTTTTTTATATGACACACATGAGATTAAGGGACTATAGTTAGTTCTCATCACTTTTAAGACAGGTACACCAGTACCTCTGCTTCTTTCTGCAAAAAGAGGCTACCTCCCTGGAGAGAGGGAAAGCACAAATTTTATCTACATAATCTCCGTCAAAAGCCCATCTTTGCTTACAGGCCAATTTTCATGCCTCTATAAAAGACTAGTGACAAAACTTATCCCAAATCTGCCTATAAAAGGATCAGAAGTCTGGAACTCCCAATAAATCCTTAATTTCTATGCCAAGTGAAGCAATAAAATTGGTCTGATTGTTTTACTTCTTGGTGTGGCTCCCTGCTCTTACCAACAGGATATTAGTTAAGACGTAAGGACATCCCTTCTGTCATCTCCTTCTGTCACCAAGCTGGGCCTATTCCCTATTCCTCCAGGCTCAGAACAATCCAGACAGTTTAATACCTTCACCTTCAGGTAGAAGACAGGAGCAACAGAGCCCACACTTACATGGACCATACTTGGCATTTCATCTGACAGAGACTAAATTGGATGTAAAACCTTTTTTTAAACAGCTTGTCTCTTGACATCCTCTGTGCAATCCAAAGTGAGAGCCCCACATTCAAAAGAACAGGAAAGCCTAGCAACAGGAGGCAGACCTAATTTTAGCTGCCTCAAGGCACAGATACCATGCCTGTCAAAAGAATCCATCAAAATTAAGATAATACAGCATCACTTTTAGAAATCAACATGAAATTAATATGATACTGAAAATCAAACACTTCTCAAATATGAGAAGTTGCATTGCACAAATCTTCATGAAGCAAAATCATTATGATGTTGCTTCCCTAAAAATCAGAACTGCAGAGTACTCAATCTCAGAACTCTGAGAAGTGAGTCAACCTGTCAAAATCTGAAGCTGTTATTTAAGACAATCAGTGCAGCAGATATAATGGACCACTAAACTACTGCCTTCAGCAAATGCGGATATGATGAGGCATTTGAAGATAATCAAGAGAAAAGTTGCTTTTAGACTTTTAGAAAAACACTCCACCACACAGAACAATTTCAAACTTACAAACACTATACTAACTACAGGGTCGTTCTCATTTTTATAAAAGAAAGAAAGACAAAATTTGATGTCATTTAACAGACAATTTTTACATCTGTCCTATGTGTCAGCTACTGTGCTAAAAGCAGGGACAGGAAAATAAACAAGACACATTTACTGATCTTGACTAGTCCGCAGGATAGTGAGGGGGCTCAGATATCTCAGCTGGGCCACAGCCTGCCTAGTTATTCAACTCTAACCATGTAGACTTAGAGCACACCGCTAGTCTTACCAGGAAAATCCCAGCAGAAGTTAATCTGTCCCATCCAGGCCAGACGCTGAACCTCCAGGGCATCTTCCACAAGGTAGAAGATCTGCTGAAAACTCTATGAGGGCAATGGCACTGGTGGACATTGTGTGGACCACAGCTCATACCCTACCACCCAGAAAAAGAACCTCTTGCTGTGATCAGCCACTGTGATTAAGGATTGCCAATTATGTAGTAGACCCTGACTAACAAAGACCATAATGTAAGATGTGTTTCATAAAAATCAGACCACAAACGTGGCAGAGTTCTGGGAGCAGTGAGGGGGAAATGGGAGGAGGAGCCCTAAAGAAAAGGAAGCTGGAGGGAAGGACAGGACTCCTCAGGATGTCAGGAAATCCGAACAAATACTAAGCTGTATATAAGAATTTCAAGGCAATTAGAGGATGAAGAGACTGGAAAAGTAAACAAACTGGGAGTTTTCACCTAAAAACAATGGGACCATTTCAATATTGCTAGGAATCCTGTTGACATCACTAGATTTGCACCAGAAAGGAATGGTTTGATAATTGGGAGCCAGCAGAAACAGGAAGGCCACTTAAGGGTCTCATGCAAATTCCCACAAATGAAATAAGAAATGGAATGACCTTGGGGTGGAAAAGAGGAAGCAGATAGATTTTAAAGCAACAAAGGAGCTTTTTGACCAACTGAGCACAGCACATGGTAGAGGGTGGAGGAGAAGAGGTTATCATGAAGGATTTTCACATTTCTGGATTAGGCAACCAGGTGAACGATGGCTTCACCTCACCAACCATGGCATGAAGACACAATCTGAAATATCCCAGACCTGGAGAGCATGGCACTAAGCCTTTACCATTGCCTGCTCCAAATTCCTGACTTACACAACTATGTTGTTGGGTGTTATTTTAAGCCATTAAGTTTGGGGCAGTTGGAAATGTAGCAAGACACAACTGCAACCCATTTTGATGGACACATGGTAAAGGAGCAATTTCTTTGAAAAGGAACTTACTGACAGTCTATTATGTACCTGCTATCCTGAGCCAGAGGCTCAGCAATAAGTAAAATGGACAAAGATCTTTACCTTTATTGAACTTAATATTCTAGTGGAAAGAGCAATAAATAAGATTAAAAGAAGTAAATCAGTAGGGACAGTTCTATGGATAGAACCAAAGTAGGGAAGAGCAGTAGAGAAGGTAAATAGAGGGATTATAATAAATACATCAGGAAGGCATTCAGGAAAAGGAAGCAGTCATTTAAGATGAAAATGAAAGGAGACAGGTGAATAACTGGGAGAAAATATTTCAAGATGAGAGAACAGCACATGAGGTGGTCACCTGTACCAAATATCTGACGAGAGAGAGATTAGTGTGGCTGGGGCACAGTGAGACAGGTGGTGACAGAAGCGGAGGTCAGAAAGCTGAGACAACATCAGGTCTTCAAGACCTTCCAGGTTCAATAATTCACTGAGAATTACTAGAGCTCAAGATAGTCATACTCAATGCCATAATTTCTCAGAGAAAGGACACAAAGCATAATCACCAAAAGGAAAAAGCAACTGCCAGGAGGTCTGGAGAAAATTAGGCACCAACTGCTAAGGGTCATCTCCCAGTGGAGAGCACACTCGACTCCCCAAGCAATGAGTTGTGGTGACACACATGAAATAGTACCTGCCAGGGAACCCCATTAGGGACTCACACTCAGGGATTTCACTAGGGACAGTCAGGAAGGCACCCTCTGCCTTACATGGTAACACGTATGAAAGGTCTAGTATTTCTTGCCCCTCTTGCCTCAGCATAAGCCTTACTGTTTGCAGAAACAGTTTTGGCACAGTGAGCCATTCTTATTAGGGACTTGGGGGCCCCTTCCACTAATCTAAGTATCTGGATACCAGCCAAAGGCCAGCTTTGCAAACAGACCTTTATAAGTCTGAGACTTGCTATGTGAGAGTAGAGTCAACAGGATCTGCAGATTAACTATATGTAGAAAATGTGAGTAAGCTCATTGTCAGGAGTCATTATGGGGATTTCTGTCTGGAAAAACTGAGGACAGCATTACTCTTTACACCTTGTTCAAACTGTAGGAGGAATGGATTTGAAGTAGGGGATTAAGAACTCAGTTTGGGGTAAGCTTAAGTGTAAAATGCCTACCTGCCCTCTCAGTGAAAGTGTTAAGGAGAAAATTGTGCATGGAATCTAGAGTTCAGAGGAAGATCCAGGCAAGAGCTATATAGGTGATGTCTGGAGCCACATTACAGGAAGAGCTCACAAAGAACTACACAGGGAGAGATAACAAAAGGAGGGTCAGGACGAGACCTGGGCACACTGATGTTAAGAGGTAGTGGAGGAAGGAAGGAGCCAACCAAAGAGGCTGAGAATAGCCAGTAAGGCAGGAAGAAAATCAGGAGAGAATGGGATAGAGGAAGCATGTGCTCAAAATGTAGTGTTTTTAACAGTTCAGGAACATCCACATCTTACTGCACATATTGTGTTCGTTACTCTTTGAGGTGCACTGTCCATCTAGCACCTGCAACAGAGGACATACTTCCTCAGGCTGATTCACTGATGGTATATACTGAGGCAGACAGTGACTTGCTCTACAGCTGATTTTTGTTGTACTGTCTAGCTGGAGGATTTCAAATTTAAAGTCTTCTCTGCCATCTGTGAATACAAAATAAATGAAGATCTTTTTCTGATGGCAAAGTTCTCATTAGAACAGAGTAACAATATTGACAAGAACATTAAATTAACTGGCATCTGAGCTTTAAACTAGTGGTTTTCAAATGCAGCCAGACAAACCATCAGAGGGGTATCAGCCTGTCCACTGAGGTAAGCTTTCTGTGGCTATTTAAAGTCAATTACAATTTAAAATTCAGCTCTCTAGTTATACTAGCCACATTCCAAATGTTTAACAGCCATATTTTTCTAGTGGTTACTCTATTAGACCTAGAAATAGAACATTTCCATCATCCCAGAAAGTTAAATTGAGGTACACTGCTTTAAACTCTCCAATTGTCATGGTTTGGATCTAGAGGTCCACCCAAAGCCTCATGCAGCCATAGGTGGGGCTTTCTCAGAGGTAGCTGAATTTAAAGTGCATGATGCTAGGATTAAGGATGTGTGATTATGAAATCAGTACACTGACTGGTTTGGAACCACCCTAATCTCAGTAGCCAGTATACAATATAAGGGATAGAAAGAGGTTTGTCTTCTCCCCTTGTTACTTTTACTGTCTTTGGCTGCAATGAACTGCTTCTCTTCTGTGAAGCCCCTCTGCCATGTGCCACTCTACCTTGGAGCCAGCCAACTATGGACTAAAACCTCTACAAACTGTGAGCTAAATAAATCTCTCCCCCTTTAACTTTGGATGTCAGGTATTTTGTCTCAGCAATGAGAGAAATGTAACTAAAACACCAAGAAAGGTCCAAAGTTCTAAATTTTTAATAGATTCCTCAGACAACTTTAAACCATAAAACAGTATCATCCAAGCCCAATAACTCAGCCATTTGCCAAAATTCCTCAAAGGGAATCTATGGCACAGGATGCCTGACAATGAAGACTTTAAGTTAAATAAGCTGTTTGAGCCAAGGCTTTGAGCACCAAATCAGGACTGTGGCTCCCTGTGCCACACATAGCAGTTAACTTAGCTCAAATGAACTAGTCTACGGCCAAACCTTGGTCAGTAAACCTATGTGTGAGTGAATTAAACATAGAGGGTATGTGTGTGTGTGTATGTGTGTGTGGGTGTGTCTGTCTGTCCC
This sequence comes from Heterocephalus glaber, assembly GCF_053883595.1. Classification (NCBI taxonomy): domain Eukaryota; kingdom Metazoa; phylum Chordata; class Mammalia; order Rodentia; family Bathyergidae; genus Heterocephalus; species Heterocephalus glaber. Next base: position 20,255,956 of record NW_028258153.1, read on the forward strand.
TCTTCACGTTGGGGAGAGAGATGGTCCAAGGGCACAAACTTAAAAACCTGCCAGCAAGCCAGGCAGATAGCAAAAGTGCATGAAGTGAGCCATAAGAAAGTAAGAATAGAGTAAAAAGTTAAGCAGGACAATAGTAACTTTCCCTCATCATTGGTTAGGCAATAAAAGAGACTAGTGCATTAATAATTCCTTTTAAAGAGAAATGTCTCAGCTCCAACTGATAGTTGCCAGGTGGGGAAGTAAAATCCAGCATTGTCAGAGCTTCTGTTTTTCCCTAAAACAGAAATTTGGGTTTTTAAATAAAATCTCAAAATATTTAAACACTGGCAATGATTAAGTGAAAAATGTAACAATGAGCAGACCTAAAATAACATGTCTGTGGGCTACAGCAGACTCCAGAGGCCCTATATTTGCAAACTCAGAGGCTTCTCAATGCAAGTCTAGTGGCAGAACCAAAACCAAATGAAAGCATGCACCACACTGATGGTAGTCAGTTCTCTACATGCTGTGCAGAGCATCTAGTCCACACAATAGAAAGAGGAGAAGGCTGAATAGGAAATAAATCACTGAAGTCAGTCAGTGCCCAATAAACAGAAAAGCATTTGAAGAATTCAGTGTGGGCTTAACTTATGTACACAAAAACCTTAAGTCTATTCAGGCAGCAAAGCGTCAAAACTGAAAAGTTGAGAAATTCAAGAGTTCTAGCCTATTTTTCCAGGCTAGTCCCACAAAATATGATGCCAGATTCTTGTTATTGCACAAATCTTGTAAGATGCTGATTCCATAATTAGTCAGGGGATGGAGCTGTCACCAAGTCAGACTATTCCCAGTTCTGGGAAGCTGGTCCCAACTTGTAAAGCAAATAAATTATTTAAAATATCTAAATAAAAAAGATAAATTTGAGAAGTCTACCAAAGTTTTCTTTGTGTTAAATGAAAAGTATTGCCTGGGGATATAGCTCGGCGGTAAAGGACTTGCCTACCTAGGTTCAATCCCAAACCCTGCCAAAAAATAATAAATAAAATAAAAGGGATTCTGCTGGTAGACACCTGTAATCCCAGCATTCTGGGAGGCTGAGCCAGGGGATCACAAATTCAATTCCTGCTTGGGCAAGTTTGCAAATTATGGAGATCTTGTCACAAAATTAAAACATTAATAAGGGTTGGGGATACAGCTCAATGTGAAAACCCTGAATTCAATCTCAATACCAATAAATACATACACACATACATACTCATATATACACCCAGATCTACAAGTGTGCTCTTTAAAATTCCAGCATGCCCACTATCCAGTGAACTTATTATCTCGTTCATTTCAACTCTGGATCACAGTTTACAGACTTATTACTAGAAAGTCTTTCCCTTACTCACTTTAACTCATCTAGTGTATGCATATTTATGTTTTCTATTTAATAACTTATTTGAGTACCTTGTACAGAATGGACTTAGGCTAAGAGCAGAGAAACAACTGCTTAATGAAAAACTGTTATCTTCCATCAAGAGTTTAAAAATCTAAGTTCAGCCAGGAATGGTGGTACATGCCTGTAATCCCAGCACTCAGAAGGTTGAGGCAGGAGGACTGTCATGAGTTCAAGGCCAGCCTGGGCTGCATAGTGAGTTCATGGATAGCCTGAACTACACAGCAAGACCCTGTCTCACAAAATTAAAAAAAAAAAAAAATGTAAACTCAGCAACACCAAGAGATTAATGGTAGATTAGTTGTTCTCAACCCCAACTAATTGGAATCACCTGGAGTGTTCTTTAAATACCTTCCACAACCCACTCCACACCCATATGATGATAATCTTGGTAAAAGAGACCCAGGCATTTGTATTGTTTAAAATGTTAGAGGTAATACTCAGGCAGACATGAAAGGCCCCACAGGTTACAGTTCAATTATCCATTCACCTGTGACATGTAATTTTGATGATAAATTTAACTAATTACTCAGTGATCCCCACCTAACAAGTTACATAAGAAGACAATTACCTTTCCACTAACTACTTTGCTAAATTGGATTTAGAGTCAGGGACACTGATAAAGTACCAGGATTCAAAGATAAGGGATCCCAGAATTCTCTCTGCTCAGTCAACTTGCTCTCCCCCACCATGGAGTTTATCAAATGGGAGCAGAAACCTTCAAGTCCTCCATTTCAGAACATAATTAAAGCTGCCCCAAATGCTCCCTCTGCTTTTTCAGCATCTCACTTTCTTCTGCCCTTATCTGATGTTGATTCAGCTGGTTCCCAACATTCCACAAATACCAGTTGTCTTTGCTTATTCTCAGTAGATGATAGTTACTTCTGGGATGCCGAACACAAAATCCAGAATGCCCACCTTAGGCCTCACTCACCCTCAACTTTAGAAACTTCAGTCTTGAAACCTGCCTTTCTCCTATCTAAACTAGTTAAGACTACAGAAGAAACAACTTATATTGATGGTTCTGCCACACTTGTTTTCATTACAGCACTCTCCACCTGGATGTCTATGAGATCCTTCCCATTTTTCCATTTGTAATTAGGCCAAGAACTGTACTTTATAGCTTCTTTCTAAACCTTGCAATATTTTCCTCAGAAATTAGACTTCTCCCCAAAACATGTACACCTGCATTATAAAAGAATCAGTCAACAAGCCCTTGTAGATGCCCCATGGCTATACTGCTCTCTGGGGATGTAGCTCAGTGGTATAGCACTTGCCTGGCATACATGAGGTCCTGCCTGGGTTCCATCCCATGTACCACAAAAGAAAAAAATGCTGTCTTTAGGTTGATATATTACTGTAGCAGTTATTATGGAAGCTGTCTTTTCAAAATGTGGTGGATTAACTAAGGGTCAACTTGGAACGCCCAGCTGAACTGAATCAGCATGGTCTGGACATATCCACCCGAGCATTGTTGTCAACAGCATAAAGAGACCTGGAGGGGAAAATCAATCGTGGGCAGTTGATTTTCTAGGAGAAGCTTGCTGTGGATGGTTTTCCTGATGTGAACTTGACTGTTCTTGTTGGAAGAGGAGCTCAGGTCTTCACTATCATTAGGAATGGTTGGTTGTTCTGGTGAGGAGAGCTCTGATCTTCACAGTGAGTGTCACTTCCTAGCTCCAGCGTAGATACCTCAGCCTGGCGGCACAAATCCTTCACCCTACCAGTGCACATTTTCTGGCTTCCACCACTAGCCTCTGAACCTTCTAGATGCAGATCCTCAATATGGATAAGCATAAGACATTGCTATGGGCTCTAGGCCACTAGCTAGGCTCATGAGGACTTTGCCTTAGACTGTAGGCCTTCAGTTGAACTTATGCAGGACATTGCTGTGGGACCCAGGCCCTCAGCTGGATTCTTCAAGTCTCTAGTGCATGGACAGGTCTCTTGCACTCCCCTGCATTTGACTTCTTGGGAAAATATCATAAAATAATCCTATAAATTGTGTCCTGTATTAAATCTATTCCCTTGCAAACCTCTACTACAACACAAAAGAAACTCTAAAATTTAAGACGGGTAAATTCTAACACATAGTAACATAGGCAATGGAGTTAATGGCCTATAGCAAGGGCCTAAAGACAGTTGCTGGGTTCAAATCCCTTTCCACAATTTACTAGTCGTGTCTTTCTGTCTTTTTTTCCCCAATCTGTAAAATGGGAAATCTGTCTTCTGAGGTTGATGTGAGAGTTAAATCATGTATGAAATGTAAAGCTCTTAGCAAAGTACCCTCATGGAGTCAGAATAAGTATAATACAGGTTAGTTGTTGTTATACATTATTACTGAGTACAGTGCTTAACCTGCCCAGGGAAATAAGCCTTCTAAATCTCTTGTCATTGATTTACAGAAAGTGAATTTATTACAAATTGTTTTTCAGATTGAATTTTGACATTTCTGGTCTTTTTCCATTATTTTTAAAACTCAGTGAATAAAAGCAGGAATTTGTCAGAGTATTTCATGACATTTTAGTTCTATTATGAACACCATTTATTAGTTAAGTCTTGTTATGATTAAAATATCTAAAATGAAACTAGGAGAGAGGAATATGGAGAGGGGGGAAAAAATCACTTGCTACTTAAATTGAAATTTTAAAAGCCAAAAATGAGAGGGAAGTTTTGTAAGTTGCAGGTGACCTTTAAATGTCAGATCCACTAATATACAAATGTAAACACCGAAAAATGTAATGCTGGTCATAACAGTAAATTGATCAAAGCAATTACATTATAAGTTATGTGATATAAATTATGCTTCCAGTCCAGAATATCAATTGCTTTTTAAACACCTTTTAAGATCAAATTACAATGCACTAAAAAAACTCACCTAGTTTCATGTTATTTAGAAGCTTATAGTTTACCACCATGCTTGCACAGCATAGCCCTGTACTGCTAAACATACAAGATTTGAGAGAATTATTTTTAATAATGAGGTAAAATTAAATTTATGATCTCAGTAAGACAATCCTTTAATGAGAGCTACTTTAATAGTTATTAAGTGGGATAATGTTACTACTAACTTTAACCCACTTCCAGGAGTTAGTGAAATATGATTTCAAAGATAATTGTTACTTGTTGAAATCTCACTTTTTAACTGAATTATGTGTGACAGACAACACATAACATAATAGTGTAATAATGGCGAAAAACCCACTTTGGGTAGATTCTCATATTGCTTTATAGGACACTTGAAATCTTTTCCCTCCAGTCTCAATTCTATGGATAAAGTATTCAGCTTTTGTGATTATAGTCAATATATTCATAGGCCTTCACTATACTGTCCTCCAATTCTCGATTATTCAAAGCAATACATATGTATATATCCAGAATTAATTCTTTTTCTGTACACTAAATAATTCTTCAAGGAAGATGGAAGGTACAAGAATTTCTTAAACTTCTATTCTACATACTTTGAGCAAATTTACTTTTATTTCTTGTGTAACCTATATGCCATTAGTGGAAATTAAAATTACAACTTTTCCCTCACTAGATGGGCCAATTCATTATTTCTATTTTTTCCAAAGGATGAGAACAAATAGAACCACTGGCCTCTAAAGCAAGAGTTTGTGACTGGCCCTGTTTCAGCAGGATCAGGGCCATATAAAATAGTCCATGTGAGAATTCAAAACATGACACGGTGCGTTCCAAAGCTTTCACTTACAGGTCTCACTGAGGAAGAAAGACACAGAGGACGTGTAGATGTTCCTCAACCCCTACATGAGTTCTAGTGTCCAGCTAGAGTTTCTGGACACTTATTATACTTTTTATTTAAATTGTCACTTATTTTCACTTGTTCCTGATCCCAAGGACAGGACTTGGCCACCTCAGTATCAGTAGTGGCTCTGAAACAGATGCAATCCTGGAGTGTCTAATGTATAGACATTCGTGGCCACAAGCGTGGCTCGGAACTGAACACGCTCTACCTGTGGACTGGGATGGTGACCGACAGCATCCTGCTGCTGAGCGGCCGGTCCCTGGGGGACAGTTCTCAGGTGAGACTCCGCAGGCCCCAAAAGCCACAGCTTTCTGACGGGTGTCATCTGCACCATCCACTTCCTCACTCAGAGGAGCTCAAACCTAGGTGCGCAGCAGTTTGGGAAGTTCCCGCAGAGGAGTTCTGAGTCTCTCGGCTCCCCGCCCGGGCTCCCGAGTCCCAGAGTCCAGGGAGAGGCGCGGGCTCCGCCAGACCTGGCTGGGACTCAGCAGCCCTCAGGGACCGCGACGTTGTCCCCACCACCTCGGCTGCCCCGCGCCAGGCCCGGGGCGCCCGGGGCGCCAATCGTTCGCACCCGCGACGCCCGGGTCTGGCGCTGGAGCCGGGCAGGTGCGCGGCGCCGATCTCAGGCCGCCCCGTCCCCTTCCAGTCCCCGTTCCCGCGCCCGTCCCGCCCGGCCCACCTTCTCCCGGGCCTTCAGGTACCGCGCCAGCGCCTGCTGGGTTAGCTCCCGGACGCGCAGCTGGCCCTGCTTGCAGGGCACCACGATGCCGGTCCCGCCGAAGCACACGGTCACCTTCATCCCGGCCGCGGAGTGGGACCGCCGGCTCGGCGCCCGGCCCGGCCCGGCTAGGAGACAGCGCGGGGCGGCCCCAGGCCCGGCGGCAGGAGGCGCGGCGCGGGGCGGACCGGGCCCGGCGGCAGGGGGCGCGCGCCCGGTCGAGGAAACTTCGCGGCGCCAACTCCGCCCGGCCGCTCTTAAAGGGGCCGCGGCCGGGGAGACGCGCGGGGCAATGCATTGAGCCCGGGGCAGCCCATGCCAGGCCCTTTCCCGGCTGCACACATCCATTGTAACCGGACCTAAGACCTGCCACCACCTAGGACGGAAACCGGATCTCGTAAGGCAGACTTGAGGAGCCCCTTTGGAGCCTGAAGAGCTACTTTCCAACCGGGGCACTGGAGCGAGGTTCAGGGAGAGCCTGGGAGCAGGTGCTTCTAGCGCCCACCCGGGAACCCTCAGGAGCAGCGGCCTGAGGGGGCCTGAGGGGGCCCTCAGCTTCCAGTTGGGAGCCTGAGGGTGACCTGCCAGTGGAGCTGTGCCGGTGGGGGCCAGGACACAGGGCCTCCACCAAGAGCATGCCAACGGCCCAAAAGGACTTCATGTGTTTGTACAGCTCTTTGAAATGTGACCGGAAAAAAAATATAAACACCTGTAGGTTCAGGATTCGAGATGTATATCCCTCACCCACTGAACTTAGAGCATTTGGACAAAACATGGACAAACATTTGTGTCCTTCATAGAATTTGTGACCTTGGTTCCCACATAAATGAACGCCTTTGAACTATACGGTAAGTTATTATTTTTCCCACTTTATGCTCAAAGAATAGTACTCAAAGAAGTTGAAGGACCAAAAAGACCATGGAGTTGGTGTGTTGAAAAGAACTCAGGTCTTCCCAACTAAATCTTAGATCTCTCCTAACAGTTTTCTTAGCAATCCAGTTCATCCAAGATACTCAGGATTTTCGCCCATGACAAGACACACCTACATCGAATCTGAATTGCCTAGAGAGTATAATGCACAGATCAAATTAATTGGTTTTGAGTTTTTATCAATTTTAGCTTATTTATACATTTAATAACTATGTATTGGTTGTCTGAGGCCAAGAGTAAATGAGCAACTTGCTTGAGATCTCATTCTTAGAAAGTGGCAGGGCCTGTTTATAACCCAGGCAGTCTGACTCTAGAGCTGGTCTTCACAGAAACCCCTCTGCAGGTCTCCCATGGGAAGTACTAAATGAGTGTATCAAACACACGAATAAATAGTAAGGTCATGCATTAACCTGACTGTCACTACTGGGTATCACATGGACATGTAGGTATAGTGCAGCAGGAGGCAGGAGGGTTGGGGGAGCCTCTCCCTTCTGTTCATCTGTGGACATGGCACCACCATAGAGACTGTGCTTGGGCTAGGAAGTCACAGTGCCTGAGATGGTGAATCATCAACGGCAGTGAGAGATGGAATGGGAGGCACCTGGATTAGGCCTGTCTGATACTTTAAATACTGGAAGCCTGAGTTGTCCAGGGTTCCTCTGCCTTCCTTTTCTCTTTGCCCTTCTGCCTGCTCCTGCTGCTGCCATCCCATGATCGTCCCGTGAGCCATCCCATGATCATCCCGTGATCTTCAATAAACATAGCTACTTACTACTTATGATGAGGAGTACGCTTGGCACATCTTTCCTTGTCATGCACAAGAACCTGGACTATTTTTGGCCTATTCAAGTGTAACAAGAAGGTGCTGAGCGAAGATTTCCAGCTGATGAAGTGACTGCTTGTTGCCCTCCTTCATGTTTTGGCTTCCTTTTTCTTCGGTTTCTGGACCCCTTTTCTGCACAGGCCATGAATAACTCCTGCTCCTCCTCCCACCACAAATAATTTCTCGCCCAGCTGAAGCCCCTCCCCAATTCCTAGACCTCTGTTCAATGTTCCAGCTTTGAGAATCCCGGATGGAACTGGAAGAACAGCCTGGCTCACCCAGTCTCACTGCCAGGAAGACTGGAATGGGATTGGAATGTTCTTAGAGGACATAGCAGAGGCCAGGACATTGTGAGATGAGGAAACAATAATGCTAGATGTTGATGTGAACAGTGTACCATGCAGTGAACTTTTATGACCCCAAGTTAGTAACTATGAAATGAATTAGTTTATATTTCATGTTTATCAAATAGCCAGGTTTAATTTGTTATTCAGCCTCATCACAGCATAAATAACACAAATATGGAAACAATTTATTGTACATTAAGAAGTGATATAAAAGAATACAGTTGCAACACAGTCATTCATGCCCAGCAAATTCCTCAATCAATATCTCATGCCCTATGGGACTTCCTGGGCAGAAGACAATGAATAATTTGCCTCAATTGAGTAACACTAGAGTATTCTAGCCCTAGGTTCTCTTTTCTTGTTGTGCCTGTTGGATGGATAAACATTGCCTGTGATGTGATATTTTTCCATTTGTTATCCAACAGCTTAGCAAGCAATAATGCTAACCAATATTATTAAACTGCCCTACTTTGTAGAAAATACAACTGAAGTATCAGGTATCATTAGGTGTATAATGAACAAAGAATGGTAATTTTTAATTTATGGTAAATTTTTAATTTACTCTGACTGGTAATCTGATGTTTGTACAATTAAAATAGAAAACAATTTTAGCTTTCAAGAAATTTTTTATAACATGCACTATTTTTCACTAAAAATAAATTGAACTAGAAATCATCTTAATTCTAAAACCCTTGGAATAATTGATATAATAGAGTAAAATTAGTAAACTGTAATACAGATAAATAGTATAATCACATCCTCACCTTTTTTTCTTAAAGTAGGAAACAGAGTACTCTTATTTTTTGTTAGTATGTTTGCAATATGTAATGATTTACATTCCTTATGGAGAGTTGGTATGTGTACATAATACATCTTAATTGTTTTCATCTCTTTCCCCTCCTCTTTCTCCCCTCTCTCATTTTCTCTTAATCTCTTTCCCAATTGAGAAAGGACTATCTCCCTTCTTCCTATTAACTATCTTTTACTTTGCTCTTTATTTATATTTTGGGTTTCTCACATAAGAGAAATCATGATAAACTTACATGTCTGATTTATTTCACTGAATCTATGGTCTCAACATGCATCCATTTTCTTACAGATGACTCAAATTTATCATTCTTTATGGCAGAATAGTACTCCATGGTGTATAAATACCACATTTTCTTTATCATATAGGCTGCTGCCAAGATTTAGTTATTATGAGTTTTGCTTCTATAAACATGGATATGCGTGGGTCACTGTAAAATGATTAACTTTTGGGGGAAGATATCTGAAGTGGAATAGCTAGGTCATCTGGAATTAGAGGAAAACCAACAAACCTCCTCAAACGATGCTGCTTGGCCATTCCTCCTCATGACACAAATGCCCTCCCTCAACTTCCTTTCTTCAGGAGGACCTGAAATGTGAAGTGAGCGTCTTTAAAAAAATTAAACCAACCAAAAGAAAAGAGTAGTTCTGATGATGCTATATTGTGAGTTGATTATTAGTTACATGTTTCCCCCCATTGTATGAGCAGTTTCAATGAAGTGTACTAGGACCCATGAGTGCTGACTACTAGGGACAGGAACTCCACAGGGCAGCTCCCAGTCCTCCTATCATTGGACTTGACGAAAGACTGTTAGGAAGAGGATCATGGACAGTGGTCAGGGATGTTCTCCAAAAAGCTAGTTGTCCAAGGAGAGATCCTACACTGAGGTGAGGGTACAGTGAGAGTTCTCTTTCCAATTCTGCTCACTTTTCTCTAAGGCCTCTTCTGCTGTAAGGCCTCTTCTCTTACGTGGAAAGGAAGTGGACGTGGATGGGTGTTCATGTCATTAACAGGAGGTAGAGAAAGAGTTGAAACCTGGCCTTGAGTGCTTCTGTGTATAAGTGCATTGCAGACACCCGGTAGACTGCAGCTGAATAGACTATGTTCCAAAATACTCTACCACTCGCTAGCTACATGACCTTACAAAAGTGTCACTGTCTTCCTGCATAAAATGGAGTGGTAAACTATTTAAGATATAATAAATATAAAGCACTAGCACAAAGCAGGCAAGATGTATTCCCCTGCTCCACCTTTTATTCTATTTATAGCACTAGCAGTTCTAAATGCTACTTTTTTTCATTGGGCCTAAAACAACTTCCAAAAAGAAGCAATCCAAATGATGTTTAGAAACTATACAGCATAACTATCATTGAAGGTCCCAGGCTCATAGCAAAACTGATAATAATACTTGCACTATACTTTAAAGTCTACTTACTATTTCATTTGATGCTCAAAAAATAATCCTAGAATAATTCTCTAGTCCCCAAGAATTATAAAATTAGAGTGCAGAAAGGACCCTTGAGTTTATTTGGTACAATCTCATTTTATAGAAGAGGAATAGAGAAGTCAAGAGACACAGATCATCCTTATTCACAATTGAGTGCTTTCTTCACTTCCCTGTCTACCTAGAAATAGAATTTAAAACAGCAGATAGTTGGCCAACATTGGCTTAAGGCTTTGAACTTTCATTGTGTCAAATTGTGGTAAAAAACTCATTCTTCTATTCCTGTACTTTTAAATTACACTTAAGATTCTGAACATTTATTCTCACCACAATTGTAAGTCTCAAAGTGTTTTTCTGAGTGTTACAATACTATTACAGAAAATGGGAAATTATGAATGGATTAGAAGCAGAGCAGTAACACAATCAGATTGTGCTTGGTGGAACGCAGAGGACCTAGGAGACAGACAAAAGCCCTTGCTTAGTTCATTCAATTTAACCTTCCATTCATTCTTTTATTCAACTCATTTTTTTGGTACCTATAATGTACTGAACTCAAAGTGATTATGAAGCTCAAACTCTAGTGATAAAGACAGATAATAAATGGCTAACCAAATGAACAATGTATTTGCAGGTTGTGACAAAGTGTAATGAAAGGTATAAATAGGCTGTGTAATAGACAGTCATGGAGTAAGAAAGCACCTACCTGTTTAAATTAGATGAATGAAAGGGGGAAAGTAACATTGAGAAGAACACAGAGAAAAAGCAAATGTAAATATTCCTGAGACAAGACCAATACTGGTGTATTTTAGGAGTTCAGATAAAGCCAGTTTGATTCCTGAACCATTAACCAGCCAGAAGACAGAATCAAGAAATGAGGTTGAAGAGATTATCTACAACAATCCTAAAAGACTAAAGCAATACAGATGAACATGAAGGGCAGATCTTCCAGAATTTATGATAGAGCAAGAAGGATACGCTTCGAGGAAGAGCCGATGAATACTCTCAGTTTCTAATTTAGGCAACTAGTTTAGAAAGGAAATTTTAAATTAAATCTAAGGAATCTTAGAAAGGAGGAAGGCCTGCTGATGGTAGAGAAGATAAGAGTGAATTTAATTGGGACATTTCTAATTTTGATGCATGGTATCTGCAAGGAAACCAGGTGAAAGTGTTCAGTCAACTGGAAATACAAAGTCTGGAGCCTAAGAGAAAGTCTGAGGAGTATATATTTTGATTGAGAGACCACCGATTTGGAGTTGAACTTATTAGAAGAGAGGAGAGCATCCAGAGAAGTTTAGAATAAAGAGGCAATAAAGTCTGTACTAGAATCCTGGAGAAAGTCAATAAATAAGAAGAGGAAGATCCAGAGAAGTTACATATGGGTATGATGGTAAACCACTAATAACTAGCTAATATTCTTTGTAAGGTATCATAAGCATCACAGATGTTATAAGAAAGGATGGTATAGACACAATGGCAGAGTAAGGAAACTGTTAAGAATAGAAAGCAAGATGGTTTGGAGCAGAGAAGCTACTACATTGGAGAATTACATAAGATAAAAGGTTAGAACAATATTGAGAAGAGGGAAATGATTAAGGAAGAGCAGTGAAAACTAGATTAAGGAATTTGGATCTGATATGCCAAAGAAATATCCTTTAAATGCATGAGTCAAGGAAAAATATGCATAAAATCTGACTCCATGTATAAAGACTTGGAAAAGAATGTAAAAATTGGGAAAAATCCGAAAGATAGAAGCTGGGGGAAGTCACATAAGACTAAATTACATATACAGTATGTATATTTGAAAATATACTTTTAAAATATCCCTACCCATACATATGTTTTTCCAAAGTAGTGGACTACAAAAAGTTTTCATGTGTATTTTTATTGTGTTACTATTTCATGAATGGGAAATGGAGAAGTACCGGTGTGATTCAGGATGCAGTTAGGCAAACTGAAAACACATCCTGTCTCAAACAGAAGGAACTGAACCTAAATCAATTATACTGTTGATGAAAGATCTGGGGAGTGGAGCAGAATATGGGAAAGCAACTAGAGATTTGTCATACTGGGTGGGGGGAGCTGCTGCTTCTGTGGGGCCAGTTGGATGCAGGCAGGAAAAGGTTAGTAGAACCTAGAAGCTGGGCTGCCTGGCAGAAGTAGGAACTTGGAGAAAAGGGCTTTCCAGGAACAACCTAGAGAAGAAAATAGGGGAGGTGAGGAGATGGCAAGGGAGAACTTGCCTTTTGTGCCTGCCTTTCATCCTTCCACCAGGGTCTCATGCTGGCTGAACTGGCTGGATGTCAGTTAGGAAGGAAAAGGGCAGGGAACTATTTGGGAATCCACATAATAACTAGCCCAGAATTTCTTGCTTAATGTTCTTCTATAGTAATTCATAGAGATTTTAAGTATCATTAATATTTTAAATTTACAAAAGGTATACACAATGGTCCAATTCAATTTGATATATCTATAAAATTAATTTTTAAACAAATCTAGGCCAAATTCATGCTCTTTTAAAAGGAAAGTACTTCTACATTTATAAGCTTTCCCCTGATTGCCAAAACAACTTTTCATTTTCATTACCATTTAAGAAATAAAAAATTCCGGGCCAGGGATTTAGCTCAGTGGTTCCACCGCCTGCCTTGCAAGCACAAGGTCCTGAGTTTGATCCTCAGCACCAAAAAAATAAATAAACAAAAAATTCTTACTCTTCCTCAATTGTCAAGTTCACATTAATAGTTTTGTTTAGCTATGATGGCACAGTAATAGAAACAGCAAATCCAAAAATCCTATTAATATTGAATACTAAAATTGTCTGCAATCCTATCAGATATATCATTTATTTTATATGCTGTAATTTTAAACACTAATCCATGGATTCATGATGAAAGCTTCAAAAGATTATCTGAGTTTAAAATGATTCCTTTATATAAAATTATTATAAGAGGGCCGGGGATTTAGCTCAGTGGTTTTGCCACCTGCTGCGCAAGCACAAGAACCCAAGTTCGATCCCCAGTACCAAATAAATAAATAAATAAATAAAATTATTATAAGAAAGCCATTAATACTTTACGTACTACATGTATACATGAGTAAGTGTTAAATTTTATTTCAATATTCATATAAAAGCTTGATTTAATAAGTATTTTTTCTTCAGAAATACGCACTCTTATGTATTTGTTACAACTTTTGACAATGATCTTCAAACTTCTTTTTATATTAACAAAATGTAAATATTAGAAAGACTACAAATACGTTATATGTACACTTCAACATATCTCACACGATTGAAAGGAGTAACTTCACAACAAACAAACAACAAACTATCAATTTACCAATTATACAATAAACTTTTGGCACTTGATATCCACAAAATGATGGTCTAGATGAAGAGTAGCATATTTAGTCATGATCTCTACTAAATCCAGTCAGTTTCATCATGTTGCACAACTTTTACTCAAAGAAGCAATGCCTGACCATTTCAAAGACTAGGTTAACTACTGACTGGACCATAGATGGCCACTGGTTCAAGGACACCCTGACATAGACTAACTGATGAGCACGGCATAACCTGGTATTAAAAACTGCTAAAGTCATTGATGATCAGCCAAGGTGATCAAACTGGCTTCTTTTAGCATCTAGGCTTAACAGAGATGATTGGCTACCTGGTAGCGAGATCATTGAAAAACCAAAACCCTGAGACCCTAGGAGCTGATGAGAAATAAGCCAGCACTTTTTGAACAGCATCAGCTGTTCCTTGACCTCCCAGTACCAATCTATAAGCATTGTCATGAGAACAACTACCCGTACCCCAATTATTTCTCATAGCATTATGCTAGGAGCCCAATTCTTAAAACCAAAAGCAAATAACTCTGGCAAAAAATAAAAATATAAATTCAAGAAGAGATACATTCATGAACAATAATTCATAGACCCACAGTCTTTTAAATATACTTTTGCCAGTATGAACCCAGGGCCTACTGACAATAAAATGGATTATAATTAGAACAATCTGGACACTTGAAAATTTTTTCTTGAGGGAAAGAAGTGAAACTCTTGCTCTCAAGAGTTGGTAAAGACTGTCAGGAGTGTAATAAAGTCAAGGCCTGTGACTTTTCTGTGCCCCAGCAGAGACAGATGAATTTTTCCTTCCCAAATGACTTCATTTGATGGTTGCAGATATGGCCAACACACTCAGCAGTAATGAAACTGCATTCTTTAGAGGCAGCATGGTAGGAGGGACTCCCTGGAGGCATATTTGAATGCTACAATAGTATGATATATGCTGCGGTGCATAGCATCTGATGCCAGAAGGGTCAGCAACTGAGGCTTTTAGTAGTGCTACTGTCCAGAAATTACCCTCAATGCAATAGAGCCTCACTGGCCAGGATCACATACCTTACCCACAGGGCAGCCCACGTGCCCACATCCTATGAAGGGTCTTTGTGGTGGTGGCAGGGGCAGGATATAAAGGTCCAGATCCCTTGCTTAAGAGTCATCAACTCTGTATTCTGTTATGAACTCCTTTGACGCAAATGTGTTTTTGAGCAAATGCTTTTTCCCTTCAATCCTGCTCCCTTCATTCCACCCAAGAATTGATTTGATCATATTCTCAAATAAATGTATACATATTAACCTCCATCTCATAGTCTTTCACCAGATAACGTACCTAAAACATAAAATAATAAATGTATCCTGGTAAAAATTCAGACACAGGTTTTGCATGGAAATGAGGGCTCATGTAATGACTGATCAAATTAAAGATAAAAATAAATGAATGAGGAGATTAAAGAGTATAGTGTAACTTAATCCATTTATTTTTTTTATAGATCCAAAAGGATACAGTAGCAGAAAACAGAGCCAAAGAAACTGAGTTGATAACTCAGTAATGGTGGTTCCTATAGCCTAGATCTAACTTCTGTGATTTATGTGCCAATGAGAGGGATCCTAAAAGCTTGGAAGAATCACCCTAAACTTCCAGCATCTTGAGAGGAAGCCATTGGAAGAAAAATACTCCTAAAGCCTCATATTCTGTCTAAAAAGAATCATTTGAATTTTACATTCTATTCCATTGGGCAACCGTATTGTTTCAACATGTTTTTTTTTAAATTTTATTAGTACATATTTGCAATATGTAATAAATATATCATCACATCTTGGGGAATTGAAATGTATACATATAACGTCTTGATCCTTCTTACTTCCCCTTCCCCTCATTACTCTTTTAAAATTTTAGTTTATTAGTACATGTGTGTAGTACATAATGTTTACATTCCTAGCAGGAAGGTGGTACATGTACATAACACATCTTAATTCCCTTCTTTAAATCCCCTTTCCTTTTTCTCCCTCCTCTCTCCATCCATCCCTTTTCACTATCCTTTTGGCTAAATGGTGAGATACTAATGTAATTAGTCTTTCAACTTCATCTAGATACTCTCTACTGCCTTAGGGCTACATGTTTTGAGAAATCAATCACCTAAATATGTGTATACAAATAACAATAGTTTCACTACAGTCTTATTAACTAAATCAGAGTAATTACTAAGGAAATAACTACTCAGTTATTAACAGCAAATATTTATCACGTGACTATCATATGTCAGATTTTGCTCTAGCGTATACAGTGGTAAACAAAAGAAGCAATAATTCTCTTCTCTTGAAGCTTACATCCAGAACTAAGATTCTCAAAATGTGGCCTAGAGGGTACATATTTAGTACAAAATTTCCTACTAGTGTTGGTGAAAATTTCAGTAAGTCTCTCTGTTATGCAATTATGTCACTTCTGATATCTGGTGAGCAATGATAGTTTTTTATCCACTCAGTATCATGTATGCATTAGAAAATAACTCAAAGGACATTTTAAATGAAGAAAGATGGGTAATGACAGTGTTGCTTATTTTAATTATAAGTCTATGATTTATACCAGGTGATGGTCTCTAGAATAAATTCTCTTTACCCAACTTTTGGACTTTGTTTTGTTGGAGCCAATTTGACATATGCAATGAAAGCATCTACCATTTTATCATAAGGGTACTAATTGCAAGAACTCTCAAAAACTCTGCTCATCAATCCAAGTTATTGATTCTTTCCCTAAGTTATAATTAAGATGAAAAATGAATGATGAATTCCTTCTTTTATCCTAAGATTTTACCTTCCATCCTGGTATCTTTTTCTCTTTTCTTCTCTATGAAGTAAAATGAAAATTTAATTTGAGAAAATTCATCTTTTACCTTTTCCTACCTAAATCAGTCTGCATCTGCATAATTGTCAAATTTTAAAAAATTACTTCCTCTTTTATTACAAACGATTTCACCTAAAACCAGTAGCTTTTATATTTGTTTCTTTCACTCAGGTTTGTAAAGAGAGTCAGATGGCCCACTTGAACTGAGGTAAGTGATAAGACTAGTAAAGGAGCCACTTACAGGTGTGGGCAGCTGTAGACACTCCTACAACAGAGGTATAGTACTTCAGAGCTGGCAAGGCAGTTGCAGTGATTTTTGTATACTCAATTGGGCATTTCCGTTTTTCCCTAAGCAATGCTACAACTTTTATTATTATGTTAGGCACTATATATTTAAAAAATATTGCACTAAGATTGCATGTTACAGAATTTTATATATATATAATATGTATATATATATATGGTCTAATATATATATATAGTATAGTTTGTGTTCTCAGGTCTAAACTGGTGGTGGGAAACACTGAAGAAAAGATGTAAAGCCCAGAGCCCAGAAGGAAGCTCCCCCGCCGCCATCCCAAGCTCCTAGGGCAAAGAAGCTTAGCTGGTTCCAGCACCGGGAAGGAAGCTCCCCCACCGCCAGTCCTATGCAATCATCTACATATAAAGATTTTGCTTCTACCTTGCCAATCCTATCCTAATTGTGTCATTTTATTGCCAGACTATTTTGGTGGGGCCTAGGTTTCAAAGTTTAATGGACCAATAAAGAGTAAGCATATCTGCCCTTGTTCCCCACCTTAAGGAGAAAGCATTGTATCCTCTCCATTCATATAAGGTGTTCTCACTAGAAGTATGGAGTACATGTCTTTAATCTGTTGAGAAGGTTCTGTTCTACTTCTAGACTCCTGATAGCTTTTATCATGAACAGCTGCAGAATTTAGTCCAATACTTTTTCTCCAACTAGTGACAGGATCATATGGCTTTTTCCTTTCCTCTGTTAAAATGATGACTTTTGGGGGTGGATCTTCCAATGCTGAACCAACACTGCCATCCCTATAACAAAACCACTTTCTACATACTGCCAGATCTGACTTCTAATAGTTTGTTTTGTTAAACACATTTCTATCTATGTTCATACTTTTTTCTTCTATTCTCTTTATCCAGTTTTAGGATTAGCACAATGTTGATTTCCTACAATGAGGGGAGAAGTGTTCCTTCTTTTTTCTGCTTTAATTGTTTGATATAATTTATCAGTTAAAATGTGTATGAGCCTGCTGTTGTCATATAGGTAGGTTTTCAAGCTAGGAATATACTTTCTTTAATAGGTGCTATTCAAATTTTATATTTCCTCCAGAGTTAGTTTCATTAATTTGTCTTCCAAGGTACTTCTTAGAATTGTCAAATTTATTTCAAAACAGATTTTTGAAATATGCTTTCTATATCCTTTTAAGTTCTGTAAAATCTGTGGTAATGTCTCCTAGATCTTGATGTTGTAATTTTAAAAATGTATAACTGATATTGTGTAACAGGAAGAAAAGGTCTAAAGGTGCAGGGGAAGTTGGAGGGGTAGGGGAAAGGAAAGAAGGGAAACAAAAAAACATGAGAAAAGGAAAAAATGGAAACAAAGTCTTTGCAAATAGGGAAGGGTGGAGGGGGTGAAGGGAGGGCAGGGGAAGGGGAAAAAGTGAGAACCAAAATATTCATGTAATGGTACAAGATCTCGATGATGAATGTAACTGTATTTTATACCTAAAATGTACCAATAAACTTAATGGGAAAAAAAGATGTAAAAAATCCCATCTTGCTTTCATGTTTCTTTCCCTAAGATTTTTTTCCAGTACTCTTAACAGTCACATCAACCTGTTTTAAAAAGTGTCACTTTTCGAGACTACTCACACAGACAAGTCATGCTGCCTCTGCCTATATTTTCTCTAGTACAGAGGCCTAGATTTTTAATATCATCTCATCCTCTCCCTAGAAGCCCCAGGAAACCTTTTTTCATCTCTGTACAGTTGATTTCAGGAAGTTTGAACAAAACAATCCCAATAAAATAACACAACAATGATCTCAATGCCAGCAGACACTCTTGACAATGGTTGACTCAGAAATTTCTCCCAATATTATGAAAGAATATTTTAAAAATCAGCCTTAGAATAGGAGTAAGTTCAAAGATATATGAGAATTAAAGTGAAGCACGTCAGAACTCAGTTAAACTGAACAAATCAACCCCAAAAGTGAGGTAAAGTGAAGGCAGAAGTGTAACTCTGGAAGGACTGACTAATGAACTTCTGGGTAAAGTTTTAATCAAGAGATTAAAGCGTAGCAGCAGTCAAAGCCTGGCAATTAGCATGTTTGAAAAAGTGGCATAGACAATGGTGTTAACAGAGCAAAGACACAAGAGGGTTAACAAAAATCTCTTAATGGCAGAGTGAGGAAAAAGAAAGGACAAAACCTTGGCCTGTGAGTCCTCAGCATGTGATGAGGAAGGAAGAGGTAACCTCAGCCCACAATTCCAGTCATCTCTGGCTAGTGCTTTCCTCAGTGAGGGAAGAAGATCTGTCAAGTACTCTTAGCTGAAGAACACTTCATTAAGAAAGACTAATTCCTTTTTGTTTGTACTTAATATTCACCAAGTAATCTTGACTGTAGGTTGCACTTCCATCTGTTTGCCTCAGGGAGAATGCGTGCACTCAAACACCACTTCATCAAAGTCTTGTCTGAATGCTGCCTTGAAGCCTGATATATGGGTGAAGAACAAAGGCCAGTGAGTTGGTTGTCTGGGTGGTGAGTGGGGCTCTGCCACTTACTACCTGTAGGATCTGAGGCAAATACCCTTTCTGTGCCTCAGTTATCCTGTCTTAATGGGAATTAATAAAGGATCCTGTGTACCTCTCAGGACTGTTCTGAGAAGTGACATCTGATTTATACTTAGATTTTTTTTTTGTATGTATGTATGAAGTTAGTTGGTTTGAATTGGCTCTTCAAGATTTCCTCAACTGGAGACATGGAAAAGACCTTTCTGTGTAAACACACAGGTTCAGAGCTGCCCTCTGGGACTGCTTAACAGAATCTCTGGAAAGTACCTCTGCACAATACTCCCTTTCTGTTGTGTGTGAGGAAGGAGAAAGGGTGGGATGGGTGTTGCTTACCTAAGGCAACCTCCTTTAAGGTTATGGCCAAGGAACACACTCAGTTTGGGGCAATAAGGGAGCTGAATCTGTCTATGGGACATTTTCCTAGGCTCTTTACTTGCCTTTTCCTCTTGTCTTTCATTCTGATAGGAAAAATTCCAACTCAAATGTGATAGAACTGAAAGTCCTTGAAAAAAATGTTCTCTGACCATGTGAGGTTTTATTGCTCAAATCACTCTAACCAAGGGCTTACATTCTATGGTCAAAGTTTAGCCTTTGAGGAGGTCCATTTGCAGAGGTGTGTCTGTCACCTGGCCCAATCAGGGGAATAGAAAGTGAAGGCAAGATATCAAAGTCTGGTTCAGGAAATAAAAGCAATACTGGCTAAGAATGAGGGTTAGTTATCTAGTAAACACAGCAGGAGGCATCCCATTTGAACAGAGGCAAGAAGCAGAAGCAAAGACACCCAACTAGAGAGATGGCTAGATGCTCTGCAACATTGTACTTTGATTACAAATTCCTGCAACAACTCTTAGAAGGATAACGGTGCTACACAAAGGAACATATCTTCACATCCATAAACTTTTAAGCCTTACACATGAACTGTGAATTGTCAGCCTATACTCTTCAAATTTCCCATGAGTAGTTGCAAAACTACAAAGTTTATATTTGGGATGCAGTAAATTCAACTTCTTCTATAATGCTCTGTGTTTATCACCTAAATCCCGATTTATGGGTAACATCAGCACTTTTCCTGAAAAATGTATCCAACCAAATCACTCTATACCCAGACTTGGCTGGCTACTCTGCACACCAGCCATCTACATCTGCCACCCTCTCTATATTCCTGCAGCTGTTGTAGATTCTTCATAAACATCTTACCAGTCAGAGGCCAGCTAGGGGACAGATGTTGCACTCAACAGATTAACTGAAAAGAGTTTAATCTAAGAACAATTTACAGAATTGGGCACGGTGGAGGATGCACCAACAGGGAATAGTGCTCAGAAGTTAGTAAGCAAGAAGCCAGGGCCCAGAGGAAGCAAGAGGACAAGGTGAGTATTAGGTCAAGGGCACGTACAATGTGTTTTCATTTTGTTTCAATAAGATGTAGCACATTATCTCACACAAAGAAAGTGTTCAGTAAAGTTGTTGAACAGAAATACAAAATTTCTACACTGCACACTGGCTGGTGGAATGCTGTAAACTGAAACCAAATCCACCCTGGCCTTGTCCTATAAACAAAGCCAGCCCTTCCTAGACCTACAGGCAATGAGTGCACATAAATCAGTCCTGATTACACTGGAGTTCCCCATAATCCAGGATAATCTCCTCATACAAAGATTCTTCATTTAATCACATATGTAAGGCCCATTCAGCTACAGAACACCTTCACAGATTCTGGGTATAAGGACATGGGCATCTTTAGGAAGCCATTCTTTTCCTTACTTCCCTACCTCATAGGACTGTTGCAAAATCATAAAAGACAAGTATTTTGAAAGCTATCTTATTTAATCCTCAACATAAGAAGCAGGCAATAAGTATTGGCTATAAATTTTACTAAGCTTCTCTTATTTCCTTCTTATTTCCTGTGTTGAAAATTATTTTGTTCATTTCCTCCAAACTCCTTTCCTCTTTTTCTTTCTGGAGAGGAATTTTACAACCAAAAATGAAAGATATAGTAAAGGGGGAATTAATGAGTTCTGTTTCAAATGTGTTGAATTTGAATGCTTGGAATCGTGAGTACTGTTGAATTCACAGGACTTGATGTAATTGATGAGTATATAAAACAGGAGAGAAAAATTGTAGATGGTGAGGCAGGAGATTAGGACATGGTCAACCAGCTGAGCAAGTGGGTGTGACCTGTCAATCAGGCAGATCCAAGACTATTGAAAGAAACAGTTTTCAGCTCTGCACCTGGGACTAATCAGAAAATACTATCTTCATTTCTTCTTGTGCAAAATCAAGTAGGTTTCTGTTAGGATGGCCTGGATCTGACATCAGCCTGAAAAATGAGGGATATGAAAAACATCTAAGTAACCTTTTGGCCAGCATAAGCTTTCTCAGTGACCCACTCTCACTCTGCAGAACATACTTCTTTTCCTACATTTAATAAATATAGAACCTCACTATCTTTTGCACTTGTCAAGTTTCTTTCTGGAAAGAATCTCTGGAAAGAGTCTACTGAACCCCAGAGCTCTGTAACAATGGACACGGGATAGCATGAACATTGAAAGTGACGGAGAAAGGAGCAGAGTCTCTGAAAAGACTGTGAACAAGCAGAGAGATAGCAGACACTCAAGAAGAGAAGGGCACCTCTGAGCCTATTGTGGAAGAGGATTTCAATGAGGAGGGACTTGGTGGAAAAAGTCTAACAGAAATGAGAAAGATAAAACTGGAATGCGGCAGCTAGGTTAGCAGTGATCTTCTGATAGAGTTTCCATTGTGTGGTGGATGTGTAAACTGGAGTTTAATTATTATATTTCTTGCATGTTTCAATGGACTGCAGGAGTAAATGGTTGTTGACAAACGAAGAAACAAAGACTTCATAATTTGTGGCTGTTAAGGAAAGAAATGATGTGATGATAGCTTAAGTGACCATTGGCAAGGGAGAATTCATTTCAGGATGAGATGGACTTACATTTATCAGCCCTAGAGAAGGAGCCAATAGAAAGGAGACATTGTTGATACAAAGGGTGTAGTTCATGGAACAAATTTACAAGGGTCAGGAGAAAGTTAGATTAAGTAAATGACAGAAGAGATAAGGACAGGTAAAATGATGGGTCAGTATAAATATGAAAAGGAACGAGGTTAAGGAAGTTCCTGACCAATTGCTTTTACTTTTCTGTGATATTGTCTACTGAAAATAAGGGGAGAGGCTGGAAGCTGGGTGGATGGTACTGAGTTTGAAAGAGCTATTATTGTAAATAAAAAGGTGAGCTGACTAGGATCACCTGAAGATTGCTGAATGTGAGTAGAGACTTAGTGGAGTTTAGAAGCATAATTTTCAAAGATAGTCCATCAACATGGTGTATAGTTTTCTTTAACAGCAATCTAAGGATTATCATGATGAATTGGAGAATTAGGGGACCAAAGAATAGTTGACACAATAAACTTCATTATCAACATTTGTTAGCCTGCCCATACATTCCTGAATTTCTAAATTCCTAGTAGCCTTCAATTTAGATTGAACTCAGACACTCATATGTACACTTGACTTCCTTATCATTTAAAACTGCTCCCTCTGAAAGCTCTTTGTTTCTGAAATTGCCCTTTAATCATGACTGATACAATTTTAACCACTCCCACTACTTCTTTTAATCAGTTTCCTCTTTCTTTCACCTTGAACTTCCTTCCACCTTGAACTTCCTTCTCTCACCTCTGCTCCCCCACACCATTCTTTTCTTTTGAGTTAATTTACCTTCCTGGCCAGCTCTACATTTTGCATGCTTCCACTCTCCTGTTACATGAGCACCAAGAAGAAACTGGCCTCCCTTTGCTTCCTCACATCTCATCATCAAGAAACATATAATTTGATAGTGGATCTCAGACTTACAGCTAGTTTTCAAGATTTTTGCTATTTGAAACAATTCTGATCCTGGAAAAAATGTTAAATTCTAAGGCAATTCCAGAGTAGAGTCTCTTTCTGAGCAGGGCCAGCTTGGGTGGGCCTTGATGTCAGCAGGTGGAATTAAAATCCTGTTTCTGATTTAAAGCCCACCCCATTCATTTCATTAGCTACCCAGAAGGCTCACTCTATTCCCAAAATTTTATTAATTAACTATTCTCCACCAAGAGAATGAAATCACCTTTCAGCAGCTGAAAAGCAGGGTATTATTTCACTGGGATTTAGTACTAAGTCAACTTTGGTAGTAAGATTTATTTTGCACTTTGAACCACTACAAGGTATGAGATCACAGTGATTACTTATCTGGAAATGGGACTAAATAAACCTAATACCTATAATTCTTACTAGGATTGTATAAAACAGTGTTATAAAGTTCCAAGGAGGGTGTCTAATGGTACTTCTGCTCTATTGTCTGTTGTGAACTAATCTCTACCATCACTTACCTTGCTAAGGCTGGGAACTATATTTCCTAGAGTTCCCTTCCCAGTACAGAGTTTATCAATGAGAATCAGACATGGCAGCTGTCTCCTTGGGGCTTTCTGAGGATCTCTTCATTGTGCCTTGTAGTCCTGGTTCTGCTTTCCTGGCTAAATGCTTATGGTTTCTAATCTCTCCTGTGAGCTATCATTATGCTACCCAGACTAGTGCTTCAGGGAACTGGTTTGAGATTATTTCTTCATGTGATAGTTAATTTTATGAGTACACCTAACTGGGTTAAACGATTCCCAGACAGCTGATAAAACATAATTTTGTGTTTTGTCTATGAGATGTTCCTGGAAAATATTAGTATTTGCAACAGCAGACTGAGTAAGAAACATCTGTCCTCACCAATGTGAGTGGTAATCATCAAGTGTATGGAGGGCTCTGACAAAGCAAAAAACTGTAAGAAGGGCAGATTCTCTCCTCCTTCTTAAGCTGTAATATCCAACTTCCCACAGTTCTCAGGCCATATGACTCTAGGATTCAGCCCATGTCTCAGATTGTGAATTATCTGTATGAGCTTCCCTGGTTCTTATTTAGGCCTTCATACTGTAAATGAATATATCATCAGCTTTACTGGTTCTCCGGTTTACAGATAGAAGATTGTGTGACTTTCTGGTTTCCATAATTCCAAGAACCAATTCCCATAATAAATATCCTCTTATATTTCTATATACAACCTGTTGGTTCTGTTTTTCTAGAGAACCATACTGATACACTCCAGTTATACAGTTGCAGGATTTGAACCCCTCATTCCTCCAGCTTGAAGCAGCCATTTCCCTAACCAATCTTAGATTCTACAGTACCAATATCTCCAGGAAAGTTATCACTACAATTATGCAGCTGTAGGTTTGGAAGTAATCTCAAAGAAGCATCCACTCTTTGCTTCAGTTATTTTGGCTCTGTTTCTGTACAACATTCCAAACTTTTTTACTAACATTTCAAGGCAAATTTTATACTCTGTCAAAATCAGACTTTATGTTTGTTTATCCATTTCTGAAAACCTCAAACATGTAACTATTTTTTAAACTGAACTTCATTGATATTTTAGAGCTGCTCCCATTAATCTATCAAACAGAAATCTACCACTGTTGTCACCTCTAGTATATATATTACCCCAGACTGCATCACTCTTTATGATTAACTAAGGATGTATCTCCTACTAAGTGGTTAACCATTTGTTTTTCATCCATTTCTGTACAAATTAACCCAGTCAATACATGTACTAAAGCAATAATTCATGAATGAGAGTTAATGATATAGTCCCTCAATGTATGTTCTAATCATGTGAGTAATTTTTTAGATTGGTTTTAAGAGTGTGAGTGAGTTATTTTTAGGAATGTTTGATTTTGTTCAAACTCCCTAGTAGTAATAACTAGAAAACTAAGATCTCAGAAGCTGCGCTTGGGTGGTAGAGGGTGTGGGAGCAGACATGAGTGAAAGGGAGCTGATGACTGATTTCTAGGCTGGAGCAGAAAACAAGTCAGAAAACTACTGCTTTAAATTTGGGAAGACAACAAGATGACAATAACATGTTTATTGAGCTCTTACATCTCGTTGTTCTAAGTATTCTAGTCATATTATTCATGTATCCTCTATTGACAGTCCTAAGAAGTACCTATTTGTTATCATTATCTTCCTGTACCAGTCAATGTCTCAGTAGAATGCTGAAAGCATACGCAGGTATAATCATGAAGACTACTTAGCGAAGAGACTATCTGCCAGTCTATGAGCAGGTTTTGGGAAAACCACGGGGATGGGGAGATATGGATGACTAATAAAAGTGTGGGCTGCCTTAGAACTGAAGGAGTAAGGGGAGGAACAGTGCTACCAGAACCTAGTGATTGCTGACACAATGGAGGAGGAAGAGCCACCACCAGCGTTGGTCCTAGAATCCTAGCCTCATAGTTTTCTAGTTGTGTTACCTGGAGTAAATACTTAGCCTCTTAAGCCTCTATTTCTTCATTTGTAAAGTAGAGGATAGTGTTGGATATCATCTGTGGCTCTAAGCTCTAAATGAAGCCCATATACCTTGTTCTGTGTTATGGGAGTATAACCCTTACCAATAGCATCAATGTGACTTGCTTGGATTCAGTCAATGGAAGGTTAGGTTGCAAAAGAGGGAGAGATTGGAGCATTTCTTAATCCTCTCACTGCCTCTATATTTCAGTGAATTCCCAAGCTAATTCTTATGTTAATAACTAAGATATGAGTATGTCCTTGTAGTTTTAGCAAAAACTTTCACATGCATTGCTTCATTTAATCCATATAACAATCTTGTCATGTTGGCATTACTATTTCAATTCTGTAAATGAAAAAGTGAAAAAAACCAAATGTCTTGTCCAATATCTAAAAACTACTTGTGGCAGGTCCATATCTCAGAATGCTTGTCCCCTGGCTAGAAGCCCCATGCTCTTTTTAATTCACCATGCAACATGCTCAGCAGAAATCTCATAAGTCTAACAAATTGAAAGCAAAGCACAGCAAAACAATCCAGTTACTGCTCTTTGCCAGGAATTAAAATGAAAATACAATAATTATGTTTGCTTTTAACCTAATGTTTCTACATACCCCATAATTCAACATTAAATAAGAGGATAATGAGAAACTGGAAACCTAGTAGAGTTTCACCATAGTCCAAAGGTATAAGGCAGATCCAGTTACATTAGCATCCCTGCAGACATCATAATGAACCCCAAGTTTGAGCAATGGCCTTGGATTATGCAATACCTAGATCAGGTCACCTTCTTACCCACCTGGGAAATAGTTAAAATTCAAAGTTATGTATAGGAAATGGGCTTCAAGAGGAAACAGACCTGTCCTCTCACAGCTACTACAAAGCCTGACATACAGTAGACTTTTGATACCTGTTACTAAAATAAACAAATAAAACATTCCAACCACCCATGAAATACTAGGCCAATAACTATAAACCAAGATGTGGTCATCCACAAAACAATCTAAATGCTTTTTAGTTTGTCCATTTATTCCTGGGGTCCATGGGATAAGTGTGTAAGCCATTTGAAAATATATTCTATGAAACTAAGATATCACTAAAACCCCTTCAAACAACACTATTACCACTATCATATTTGTCCTCATCATTATTATGACATAATAATCTGCATTCATGAAATTGACTGAGACTAGGTTATTATATTACTTGCCCTTCTGATTTATCCTCCAAAACCCTTTGCTCTTTGGACAGCAAAAATTCCCTTCTTCTCTGGGGTTTCCATTGGGTTTGGCCAAAGGGAAGCCCAGCAGACAATTGGAGGGTGGGAAGAGCAGGTCATGTATTGATTACCTCAGTTACTTTCTCAGCTTCTTTCTGTTGGGTTCCTCTAATTTGGCTTTGTCTTTATAACAAAGACCACAGGCCCTATGAGGCAACTCTCTACTACAGTTATAGGTCTTCCCAACCTGCAATCCTACTCCTTCTCTGGCCTCTTTAGGCATAGGGTGGGAACAGCTTCTTACTCTTTTCTAGCCCCAGAGTGCTTTGTTATCCCTTGCTAAGTTCCCTGCACCATGCCTATACCCTTGTAGACAGTTCCCTCACTAAACTCTTTATGGTTACCCATGTAAAGTTTGCCACCTGTTTCCTGCCAGAACCATGACTAATACAATTACAGTTTAGGATGAAAAAAATGAAACAAGCCAGGAAGATGCATTCCCTCCCCAGGCAAGCCTCTAATCCCCTTTTCTCTGAAAATATCCTGGCCACAATACCTGTTTTATACAATGGAATTACCCCTCTCCTGTTCCTATGGCTCAGACTGCAGCTTCTGTCCTGATGTCTGTGCCAGCAGCACAGGAATCAGATGACAAGGTACACACTTCTACATTCTACCCTGGGATCTGAATACAATGCAAGACAAGATATCACTTACTGTGTGTCACCTCTAGGGAAAAGGGGATGAGTGAAGAGATACAGAGACATGACACATGAGAACAATAGAGCCAGAGTGTGAGAAGAGAGAGGAAAAAGTTGGTTAAAGGGGGAATAAGAAAGTGGAGAAGGCAGCAAGGCCATCTACTGACATTAAAATACAAGTTACTCAGGGGGCTGGGGATTTAGCTCAGTGGTTTTGCTGCCTGCTGTGCAAACACAAGGACCCGAGTTCGATCCCTGGTATCAAAAAAAAAAAAAAAAAATACAAGTCACCCAAAAACGAAGGAAATTCAGAAAGCACTCAAGATGCAGGTCTGCTTGAGTCCTGGATGCAAACTGCTCATGTGACAAGTTAGGGAAGCCAGAAAAGGGAAGATTCAGTTGAGTTAAGGTGTCTTTATTAGCAGCAGATCAAGCAATAAAATATACTCTATTCATTTAAAACAGAAACCAGATATTTGATTCTTAATAGTTGATTAGACTCACTCTTGGCCTAATTTATTTGAAATGTCCATTTTCCATACAGATATTAACATCATGTAGACATAAATGGTAGCTGAATACTTTTGCAAAATGAGCTTGAAATTGCTGAAATAGAAAAAGCCAAGGTCTCTGCCTCCAAATGCTGTAGCCCATTTTAGCACTTCTGATGAAATGTAAGGAAGAAAAGTGAGATTTGCACATGAGACCCTAGGTGATCTATATTTAAAAGCTCTTGTATGGAGCAGCACAGTTGGGAGTACTCTTCAGAGGCTGGTGGTATTATTTAATTATGCTGATGTTTTCTTGTGTGCCTTGGTTCTCTGAATGGCCTGTTAATACCCTGCCAGGTGGATGGGTAGGAGGGCAGTGCGGAGGGAGTGGCTTTCTGCAAACCTTTCTACTGTAGTTAGCCAGCTCATGCAAACACAAAGATGGATGAGAAATGATTAAACACACCAAAAAAATCATAGCATGATGATTGTAGATGAGGAAATTTAAAAGGTTTTAGAAGACTTTAGGGATTTGTTGTATCTCTGGAGATTTTTGTTACCAGAATTTCAATCTTGTGTTAGGATTTTTGGGGGGACATTTTAGCAAATGAAAATTTTAAAATAACACCAAATATAGCTTGAAAGAAGGGAATCTATATGCATTCCATATTTTGTCATCTTTTAAACATTTATCTTTCGAGGGATACCCTGTTATTGTTTATTTCTTGGTCCTCTAATCTCTAATTTTTTATGATACTTGTATCTTGTTGGGCTGTGTGGTAACAATTAAAAATATTCACACTGCAGGGTGGATTCCTACTTTTTAATATAACTGTCCTTATGTCATATACTCTTCTTGATGTTTCCTACCTTTATAGAGCCAAAAGAAGTTTAAATATTTTTAGACCATTTAATTCCAACACATATATATTCTTCATTTGAAATTGGAATTGATTTCCATTTTGTGCTATTAAAATAAATGTACTATTCCCAGACATTTAAGGGCCTTATGGTTGCTTGATTTCTCTTCTATATCATCTTCAGTTCATCAACCAAACCACAGCATCTCAATCATTTTAGGCATAATCCATTTTTGCACATTGTTAGGAATATAAAATCAGATGCCAGAGTGACACTTATTTTTCAACTCTTAAACTCTCTAGTGTCTGAGGTGAAAGTAAAACTTAAATGGAAATCAATTTTTCTAACAATCTCCTTCGTTATTATCTTCAGTCACTTTAATTTGAGGTGCTGGATCAATCTAATTCTCACTTGTACAATTATTGGAGCATTAATAACAAGAATACAAATACTACTGCAGTAATAATAATACAAATAAAGGTTAACATTTATTGAGGATTGTGACAGAGACTACTAATTGTTCTTAATATCTATCCTTCTTTTCTTTCCTTAGTAGTAGTAAGTCTCCTAGTTTTCAGTTGATGAGTGCACACAAAAAGAAATAACATTTCTGGCCTCCAGCCTTTTCTTGACCAATGGTGACCATGTGAAAAGCAGCCATCCTGTATAGAACAACAAGATGGAAAGCCCCCTATCCCCACACAACCCCTGGTTTGATACCTGTGAACTTCTTAAACAATGGAGTAAAATAAAATTCCATCTTTCGAAGTCACTGCTATTTGGGATGATTTAGTAATTTGGAGTTAAACCTACTCTTAAAATTGTAAGTGGTTCCTATGTCATACATACTTAGCTAATGCTGTGTTTCTTTTAGTATTGACAGTATCCCTATGAAATAATTTTCTCATGTGTATAGGCAAATGATTTGCCTCCAGTTGTATGAAATCAGCCTGGTCTGCTTCTAGAGTCTGTGCTCTTGACCACTCCTCTACAGGGTTGGAAGCAAACTGGGAATTGATGACCCACTTATATAAATTTAAAAAATGAGGCTTAGAGAGTGAATGCCACTTGTAGAAAGTCTCTTATCCAGTGACCAGCAGAGCTGAGATCCTGGTCTGTTCTGGCTTTGGATTAGCTGTACTATCTGCCTTCCAGTTGTTTGACCAAGCCCATAACTGTCCACATTTCTAGTAAATAAATTCCAACTCTCCCTACCATCATCACATGCTTGGGTTTTGCTAAGTAGTCCAGCATCTTGTTGGTTTTTCTAGGACCTGGAATTGTACATTGGTTTTTGGTTCTTGTCCTATGGCTGGATCCTCTATCCTCTGACTTTTTTTGGGCAACCATACCTATTATCATGCCTGGTGCTAGACCTTACTGATCTTTCTCTCATCTCCTTCGTGGGTCCCTGCCTGCTACCTGGTGCCATATTGTTTTGCTCTTGACTCACATGGGATGAGGGCTTAGGGCATAGTGAAAAGAAAACTAACAACACCAGTTTTGAAGCTGTTAATGTACTTATACAGTTTTGTTTAGCAGCCCTAAAGTGCTCATAAGATTTATTGCCCAAATTGGGACCTTTTTGAAAAAAAAAAACTGGGATGGACAGCCACTTGTGGTGGTAGTGAATGATGATGATGAAACATAGCAATTCTAGTTGGCAGATGAGAAAATGTAGTGACTCAAAATAAGTCCCTTTCCTAAGATCACCCAGATGGCTGTTAGAAGAGGCAGAGTTTCACTTGAGCAGCCTGAACCAAGTCCTTGTTCTTAGCCACATAATACATTGCTATTCCTGGACCTCTCAGTTAATCCTCACAGCAGATTTATCCTGTGGAGACAAATTCTACTTTTTATATTTTTCCTACTCTCTTTTGAAAAATTTCAAGCCTATATAAAAATTTTAAAAGTATAATGAACACCTCTATACTCTTACATTAGTCCACCAACTGTTGAAATTTTGCTGTATTTGATTTCTCTGTGTGTATACTTTTAATCATTTGGAAGCAAGTTGCAGACATTAATCTACTTTAGTTGTAAGTACTTCAGCATGCATTTCCTAAGAATAAGGATCTTCTCTCCTAAGTATCCAAAAGATAAGTGTCATACCCAAGAAATGTAACATTGCTGCAATGATATTTCCAAATATTCAGACAGTACTAGAATTTCCACCATCATTGACCTTGTATTTATTTCTTGAATGGGCAAAAATGAGAATCAAGACATATCATGTACAGGTACAAATTTCCTATGAAGAATGTGATCATATGTATACCTAAAATGTACCAATAAACTTAATTATTTTTTTAAATCTTGCATCTAACCAAAGATCAGGCATTGCATTTAGTTATTTATCACCTCTCCTCTATAGATTTTATTTTTCTCCTAATGTACAAACAAAAAGGAAGAGATTGTGTAGAGGTGTGACAAGCACTGTTGATGCCCTGCCCCTTGTGGCTCACCTGCAGGCTTTGTGGACACTTGTGGATGTGAAGACAGCTTCTCACCTCATGGCCTGTGACTGCTCAGGCTCTCTGCCTCGGGACTTTGTCCAGAGTCCTGAGAGCTTACTCAGCATCCACAAGGTCTGCCTGGAAGAGCTGGAGATGTCAACACTCCCAGGGACAGTTCTACATCAATGAAGTTCACAGGTTGGTACACAAATATCCTAGCTTCCTCTTTCCTTGGTGGAACAACCCCGAGGCCTGCCCATCACTATACCTAAGAGGGAGCTGAACTCCAGTTCTCTCCAGCAGTGATCTGCCCATCAGCACACCTCTCTGGTTTTTTACTCCCTCCCGGGTGCCTGTCATATTCATGTACTTATATTTCTTTGGATCATTGCCTAAATACGCCAAACCCAAACCCAAAATTTAGTTGGCCATCACCATGCTACTGTGGCAAGCCAGGATTTAGGATGCTCTTAAGGCCTAAAACAAGCATCACTTTACATACAAATTTCTCTAGAAATTTCACTTACTTAAGGTCTCAGTAACCAGGGCTGAAATGGACTTGCAAACTCTTATTTGACTCATTCCAAAACTCCCAGAAATAATATCAGATAAACCCAGTGGAGCCTCAAAATGTAGAACATGATCATAATGTTAACACAGACTGGTTTACTTCCCCTCTTCAACTGTAATTTTTAAGTTTTTAAAATTAAAGTGAAGATTTTCTTTACTAAGTCTAATTCAAAACATATTCATCAAACCACGATTGAACTCTAATGGCTATGCTGAGTAGGAGGTAGTCTTTAATCTCTACCCTAAAGGATATTATAGTATGGTGTTTGTAACTTACTATTGTAGTGCCTCAATACCAATATTCATGAAAATAAAACACATACACGCTCAGGTACAGTACCTCTGACTCTCAATAGAGATAGTCCCTCTCTTTTTTCCCAAGATTCCTTATGAATGTCCTTGTTATGGCACTTTGCACATTTTGTTATACTACTTGTCAGTGCCTCCCACCAAATCTGAGCTCCTCAAGGTCAAGGACCCCAAGTGAGCAGCACTGATTTTAGGAAATAGCAAATAGTTTTCTACTTCTTTCGTGTAATGAGGATTGTGCTAAGCATATTAAGCATATCACCTCCTTTAATCTGAAAGGGAGTCCTATGATATAGGACCTATTATTGCACAGCTAGTAAGTGAAAAGCTGCAATTCAGTCTTAAAATTTGGTGTGACCTTTGTTCCTTTATACATTATGCAACACAGTAACTGAACCCTTAGAAAGCCAGAGATCACTGAAAATGGTTCTGATCACTTTAGAATTGTACAACATTTCTGCTGCCAAGCCTCTCAATGTGCACTGCACCCCTCAGCTGATGAGACAACTGCCTTGTCTCAATTAACTTTTACTGAGCTGGAGTTGGGTTGACATTAGCTCCCTAAGCACCTTTTCAACTGCTCATTCATTCATTCATTCATTCATGCATTCATGGGTTTTCATTTCAAATCGCTCCTTTGTGAAACAAGTTGGGAAATTCTCATTTTCACACATCACCTATTTTGATGGATTCTGCTCCGTTATTTTCTATTTTCATGATCGACCAGAAGCCGTTTATACATTTTTCCAACCATCATCTTCTTTGCAGCAGTGGACCTTCCACCTGTAATTGCTTTCAAGAAGGTATATTGTCGATTGCCAGTTTTTTTTTAATGTGGTTCCCTGGTAGCTTCCGTTTTCAAATGAAATTGAACAAGATGAATCATTGTCACTTTCAAATCTATGAATCTCAGTATACATACACACACATATATCACATATATATACATAAATAAACATCTAGGGTTTTATATAATGCTAAACTTTTAATACCTTCATTAGTGCTGATTGATTTGAGAGGTGGACATAACAGCCATGGTAGGATAACCAAGATGGATTTGTGCAAATAAAGTTTTATTGAAAAACACTGCTTTTGGGTAAATAAAGTTTTATTGGAAAACAGTCACACCCATATACATATTGTCTGTGGCTACATTTGTGCTACAGTCACAGAATTGAATAGTCATAAGAGACTATATGGCTTACAAAGGCTAAAGTATTTATTAACTGATTTTATACAGAAAAGTTGAGAATAGAGAAAGACATAGCCGTATAAGTCTGAACTCTGGTTCTAACATTTAATAACTGGGAAAATTTGGACACCTCATAATCTTTCTGAACCTTAGTTTCTGAATTTCCAAAATTAAGTTAACAGTGAATTAAGAAATACAATGAAAGTACTTTGTAATCTATAAACTTTTATCAAAATTCTAGCTGTAAAATATGTTGGAAGAGCAACACTGAAGATTTTATCATTTAGCTATTACTGTATTACAGATTTTCCCTCCAGCTCGGTAGCCAAATAAACCAATAATTTATTATTTTTTACAAGTCTTTAGAGTCAACTGGATATTGGTTGACTGGGTTTAATGGAGTGGATTTTTCTGGCATCTGCTGGACTCAGTCACCTACTTTTGACCAACTGGAAGGTAGTTTTCTATGCTTGCCTCTCATTCTCTTTCTGGGACAAGTAGGCTGGCCTAGGGAATAACAGAAGCCCCAGAGAGCAAGCCCAATCACATAAGCACTTTTGAATATTCTCTATGAATCATGAATGCAAATATCTCATTGGCCAAAGAAAGCACGCATGGCCAACATTAGGAGCAGCCACGGAAAAAGGCCACTACAAGGTCACATGGCAAAGGTGTGGACATGAGCTAGTAAAGGCTTGAGATCACAAGTAAAAGGTATTAGAGATATTATTTGAGAACATGAGATTTCTCTATTATGATGAGAGTAAACTTTGGTACAGTGAATTTCTTTGGACAGCTGTTAGACAGCATATAAGAAAAATCTTTTACGTGTGTAGCATTTAGCTCAGTGATGACATTTCTAAGAATTTATGTTAGGTGAAAGAATCATCATGAACATATAGATTTATCAGGAAGGATGCTTACTATGACCTTGCTCATAGGGTGCAAAAAACTAGAAAACAATTGTACAAAAATGAAGTCATGTTGAGTGAATTATTGCCCACCAATATAATGTAATGATTCAGAGTAATTACAAGTGAGCATAAAGAATTATACTATGGAAAATATGCATATCACATAGCCTATAGAAAAGAAGATCATAAAAGTTTCTACAATATGTTCATGCTTTGTTAATGAATATATATGTAATGATAAGAAATTTGTATATATACTAAAACATCAACAGTGGCTACATGTGAAAAAATAAAATTAGTATTGAACTTTTATATTTTCTTTGTAATTTCTTGTGTTGGTCAAATTTTCCAAAATACTCATCTATTACTTTTGTAATAAAATTGTTTTTCACAAAATCAAATCTTCATTAAAAAGAAAAATGTATGGGAAAGAATTATAGCAGAAACAATCAGAGTGTATGCCATGGGTTGCTGCTTCTTGCTTTTACATTTTTTCTTTGTTCTCCCAGAGGCATTGCAAGATAACGTGTACTTCGTCTATTGATTAAAAATTCATTTTATTTCAAATGAGTAACTTGTTGGATGAGAATAATTGACAATGATGTAGCTATGCATCAATTGTACTAACACTGCTTAAGTTATTTATTGTGATTTAGAATTATGATTATTCTGTGTCTCTGCTTAAACATTTCTTATGTATAACTATTCCCTTGCCATTTGCAAAGAATCTGTTTTAACACCTAAGCAAAGCCAGACTGCGATAGTATTGTCAGGTTTTATACAAAAGTATTAAAATAGTATAATTGCCAATGATTGACATATTACAAGCAAACTTGACTCAGACTCCATATGTGACTCACCCTCCATATGTGACTCACCTACAGTTTTTTCACTCAGTATTTGGTTTATTTCTCTATTGTATTTCATGTTGTTGTGCCTGTTATATCACATAGAGAGGAAGTTTCCCCCTCCATTGTTATCTTTGATCAATAGAAATATGTCCAACAAAGAACCTATTTTTAACTGAAAACCACTTGTGAATGTTTATGGATATTATGGATACAATAAAGCACTAAATTAGTTATTAGAAATGTATATAATGTATTTGTCTGCCTTGACAGACAAATTGAATACCTATTTCAGAAAATAATACTATGAATAATGATAATAAATCTGATCATTGCATATGCTTAAATTTTAATAATTGCATATGCTTAAAATTTGATAATTGCATTTGTTTAGTGAAATAAATGACATAGCCACAAACAATCAGAAGCAGGCATCTGTTTCAGGATTTGCCATGAGGAAATATATCTTACAAATACTAATGTGCTCTTTTATTTCCGTGACTTTAATGCACACTGAAAAAACATCACAAAAATCCACTTGTACTTTATGGCTAATCACGAATGGTTTCATAAGAAATAGCTTAAGAAAATAGGTAAATTATATTAATCCCATACATTGCTATACAGTGATGGAAATAAATAAATTAGGATGAGAGATACCAATATATACTAATTTATAAAACTAATAGTGAACAAAAATCAAATATCAAAAGTATATTTTCAATACCCTTAAATTATCCCATTCATATACAATTTAAAGACATGCAAAATAATAGCAAACATTGCTTACAACATATTTAGTTCATGGACATGTGTGATAGGTACTCATTGTGTATAAATTAGCTGGGCATTAGAAATGATAAACCTCAAACTCAACAGAGAGATTGTTGCTAAGGGCAGTGAATAGATTACATTTGAGGAAGAGTTTATATAGGGCTTCAAATGCACTGGAAATATTTCAATTCTTTATATTTTGTTGGGGAGAGATGGAATTTATTATGTCAGTTGTGTACTCTTCCATATGCCTCAAATATGTACTAATAAAATTAAAGTATAAATCTTCTGGAAGGCCTAGGTAGATATTGCTAAATATAAGTATGACTATTAGAAAGAAAATATTTTCATTAACACTAGATAAAATGGTAACAAATGGATTTAAAATGATTTGCACAGTGCATTACAGTAAAAGGCATTAAGGTTAAAAACTCAAGCATGGTTTATAGGAACATGAACTCAGTGTGACATTGTAGACAAAAAGTTTGTCCATCCAGAAACCTATTTATGCTGACACAAATATTTGTACTTGAAGGCTCTGAATTTCAAGAAACTGCTTACTGGATGTTGGGGAAAGTTTCCATGTTGAAGAATTTAGTGCTGTTAATCTTCTGCCACATTTGTGTTAGGTCCATTAGACCATTTCAGGTCTTGTCTGTTTTTATTACTTGTTATATTTCTAGTAAAGTTAAGGCTTTTAACACTGCTTGCATGCCTATGAAACTGATGAATTCCTCTGCTACTGATGGTGTCTCATGCTGATCCTCTAATGGGTGCATTGAAATATAATCTGCTGGGTTATTTTCTTTCCCTGGCCCATGCACAATTTTATAATCATAACCATGTAGAAATTGTAAACCCTATCACTCAGAGCACGTTGCTGCCTTGAACTGGGAACTGCCAAATATTCTCATGAGTACCTGATGATCTGTTACCACAGTAAATGTGGAGCCATAAATGCATAAGAGACAGTGTATGAAAACTGGGACGTCTGTCGAACCCCAAGGATAATGGGGACCCTCTTAAAATCAGTCTTGTATAGAAGAAAGTAAGTGCACTTTCACCTTAGTGGAACACAAGATATATTTTCATAGATTTAAGAAAGCCTTCACAAATCTGGTGATGTCTTTTTTTAAAAAAAAAAAACAACCATTAGGTAAGGTCTGTAAGTTTGGATGTTGCAAAGCATGCAAGAGTTATTACCTTCATTTTCATTTGTCAAGTGGAAGGGAATACACAAAATTATTTTATAGTGCTTGACATTATGTAACTTCCCAGTCAATGTGGCAGGTAATAGAAAAGCCTTATTTCTGACAAGTCCCTAATTCTAATTTCCTAAGAAAATAAGAGGTGCTTGGTCTTCAGTTCTCAGCTTCTCCATCTGTAAAATGGAGATAATAACTTCTGTATCCTGTGGAGTTACAAGGATTAGCTCATGCTTCAAAACAGTCTTTGAAAATGCAAATCACTGGATGGAAGTGAAGAAAACAAGCCATACAATATGTAAAAGTTTTTTACTGTAAAGCTCAATTATAAGTTTGTTTTATTCAATGCTTTCATTGGTATTTTTCATATTAAAAAAGAAAAAAAACCCTAAATTTTCTCAATTGTTTTGGGTAACAAACATTAGAGATCTTTTTTTTTTGCTTTTGGTACTGGGGATCAAACTCGGGTCCTTGCACTTGGGCAGCAGGCCGCGATGCTCTTATACATCTTAATGAGTGCTAAAGATAATAAGATATTTGTCATTTTTAAAAAATTCATCTTATTTACACCACTCTTTGAAGTGTTTAAAGAACATAGGTGGCTTTTCAATATTCTCTTTCAAAAATTATTTTTTGGTAAAAAATTTAAAGGACTCAAAATTTAAACCTAAATTAATTGTTGTGCACAAAATCTGCTGGGGATGTAAATGGAACATGTATCTTTTTGTCTGGTTCTGATCCCTTTTATCTCACATCTTGGTCTTGACTGCAAAGTTTCTGGTTTCTCTGTTCTCACAGTTTAGCTACAAAGACACCACATCCTTGTACCCAGGACCTTCTGTGATACATGGCAAGATAGTCTTTTGTTCAAGCCAGTCTTCTATTTTTTCAGCATCTCGTATCAATTAATTGATGAAAATATGTAGGAGTTTAGTGAACACTCATTACATTCCAGACACTGTAGTAGGTATTTTTCGTATTTCATCCAATCTACCAGCCACTACAACCCAATGAGGTATGCACTGTATTTACTCATATTTCATGGTGGATGAAAGGTTAATAAGTTTCCCAAGTTTACATAGCTAGTATATGACAGAGGTGGAATTCAGACTCATGCTTGTTTAATCATCTTTTGACTCCTCCCCTCCTGTTTTCAGTCTGCAGATAAGTCAGCTACTAATATTTAAAAAATATTCCTACAATTCTTTGATATGTTTTCCTTCTAAAAGTGGAGCTAACTCCCTCCACAGAACTTGGCAGATGTGATTGTAGCATCTGAGATACATCAAAGGCATTGTAGCTCCCTCCTGGCTCTTGGTTCATCGCAGTGAGGGAAGCCAGCCACTGGTGGAAGAAGTGTCTATCAACCCTAGCAAAGGTCCACAGGCTGGGAGACTCCTTTGGTCATCCAACACCGACTTACCTGTCGTGTGAGTAAGCCATCTTGGAAAGGGATGTTTCAGACCAGGAAGGACCTTGGATGACTAAAGCCTTGGCCGACATCCTAACTATGGCTTCATGAAACATCCTGAACCAGAATCACCAGACTAGAATGCTCTCAAATTCCTCACTCATAGAAACTGTGTGAGACCATAAACATTAATTGTTGAGCTGTTGAATTTGGGGGTAATTTCTTATGCAATAATATGCCAGTTTACAGAACAGATGTCAGAATGAATATGTGCAAGATCACAGAATTTTGGAACCCTAGATAAAAATCATTTGCAAATATTAAATTAATTATTGTTCTAAACACTTAAATTCAATCATGTAAGTTCATATCCTAATATGGAAGCAGTTAATTCTAAAATAAATGGAGTTGGTCACAACTTCAACTGGAATTCACAATGTGATTCTTAAGAAAAAAATAATCAATGTCTGTGTAATCTTGGGCTGCATTTATTAAACAGAGCCATTCTTTCCCTGCTGTTGTCTGGATAGGCCAGACCATAGCTGGAAGTCCACTTTCTTCTGAGGACCCCATTTATGAAGCACATTGCCAGCCAGAGTATTTCTAAAAGAAGTAGCCAGGATCACAAGAAGCTGGGAACTATGTCCAATGAAGCATCATTTAGGAATATAGTGTTCTTTGGTGCAGAGAAAGAAGGCCCAAGGAATATGGTTTTGCTTCAGCTCTTTAAAGAGTTACAGCATGAAAGTGAGGGAGGACTTATTTTGCTTCCTGGGACAGGACTTGAATCATTGAAAGGCAGCCCTAGGAGGTTCCTGGTTTTTTTCAGTACTGGAATATCAAAAAGGAGATGGTGCCAAATGTCAACAAAGCTGTAGAAAGGATGATTGCCTCTATATGGGAAATTAGACTACAATACCCAAGAGCCCTTTACAACCATAATTCAGGTGCATTAGAACTCATTTGGGTATTGATGTTGGGTGTAGAAATTATCCTGGTGGCTTGCACTATTAATTTATTTCTTCATTTATATTTGCCAACTTGATTCCAGAAGGACTTAATTTTTTGTGTAGGTTACATGTATAATGTATTTGAGAGTCTATCCTGTGACCCTTAATTGAAGGGTGGGGAATACTCATTTTTTTAAGTGACGTCTATTGGTTAAGGTTAATCAACAAAGAAATAAATAGTACTGTTCTTTAATATCACCTCACCAGTAGTTTCCCAGAGCAAATACACACTGAACTTGTTGAAAGTTTCATGAAGTTTTATTTTATACTTAAGTTTTGCTTATATAGAAATATACACAAATTCAAAAATATGTTCATATCACAGCCTGACGCTTTTAGTGTGGTGCTTTCATTTCTTGATTATTGGATTCCTATCATCCTTCCTCCTATTCCATCCACATCAGACCTCTGTGTCAGCAATCCAGTGCACAAACCTTCTATATGTCTTTCCATGCTCATATATACCTAAACACAAAAGTATTAAGTAAAGCTACATAGATAAAGGAGGCTTTTGGTGTGGATTTATGAATGTGGTTTATATTAGGCATAATTTCCTGTACTTTGCCTATAGCAGTTCTCATTTTCTACTTGCAATGCACAAGTATTCTTTTTTTCCCAAGGTGTAATGGGTTTTCATATTTTTGTTAAACCAACATGTGCTTTCTCATTGCTACTTTAATTTGCATTTCTCTGCTTTGTTTGTAATTTTGAACTTCTTTTTCTGTATCTTACCCTTTGGATTTTACTATACTGTGAACTGCCTATTCATATCTTTGGCCCATTTGCTATTGGTTCTTTCTTTGTCAAGGTTGAGAGACTCTGTGTATTATAGATATGTTCTCCCTCTCTCTCTCTCTCTCTCATTCTCTTCCTCACATACATTACTTTAGATTGATCTCAGTGTCTTCACATTGAGCTACACCTCCAGCCCTCTTAAATTTTGAGACAGGGTCTCCTGCTGTGTACCTAAGTTGCCTGAGCTGGGCTTGAACTTGTGATTCTCCTGCTTCAGCATCCCAGAGTTCTTGGAATCACAGATGTGCATCATCATACCCACCTTGGTGTTTTCCTTTTCTGAGAGTAAGTACATAAGCAGGGCATATATATGCTACAATAAGACTGAAGAATGCTGCAGGAATCCCTATTCTTCATGCAGACTTTCTCATAGATCCTTATGTGGCACCAAAATATTGATGCATTTAACAAATGTGTTGCCATAGTCATCTTCATATTAAATTGTTACCAGAGCTTCAGTGAAATATCCATATAAATAAAATTTACAGCATTTTCTTCTATATGTCATAGATCATTTTGCATACCACCTCTAAGAATGTGTGCACTTGTTTAATTTCAAGAACATATATTCTTTGGGAAACATCCTGATCTTACTTCTTCCAAGATCATAACACTTGCTTTATTTGAAGGACTACAGGGAACTCTGGGTCATTTAGGATGCATAGCACGATTCTAAAATTCTGTACTGTCTCCTTGGCCACCATTTTTGTCAATGTTTTGTTTGAACCCACATATTTCTGCTTGACTGAAGTGGTGGGAGTTAGAGGGTGAGCTGGGAGATAAATCGTTTAAAGTCATCTGTCTCACATTCAATACAGCAAAATAGGAATAAGTAAAAAAATGCACAGATGGGTAAGAGAACAAGATTAGTAAGGAGTGAAGTTTAACCTATAAACTTGCTGGAAATGGGCCACAAGGCTAGTGCTGAGCTTTCTTGCAGCCAATAAAAGAGGAAAAAGCAATTGCCTATAAACTTCACAATGTTCTCAAGTTAAATATTAATCTGTTGCTCTAGAAAAAACTTAAGTGTCTCTGTAGTTTGACCGGAGATTATTTTTCCCCTATAGAGTTTTTCATGTCACAGAAGATGCATGTTTGAACATTAGTTTTCCTTACCTAAGAAGATGGGGCCAATTTAGATCATCTCTGTGGCTTTCTCTAACTCTTCTATGCAGTGACATTTTACTTTATTATGGTGTATCACATAAGCTCTCAGATATCATCTCACAAGACATGGACTATGGGCATGTTCTTCTGACCCCATAATTTAGTTATATAGAATTATGCAGAGCTAAGTGCAAGATAAAAAATGGAAATGGTCTTCTTAAAGATTAATGTAAAACTTTTTAAATACTTGTATTTCATATCCAGGATCTGGAGATAATAGAGCGTCTTAGTTACTTTCTCATTGCTTGGACACCATACCCAACACTCACAAGTTTAAAAAGGAAAGGTTTGTTTTGGCTCACAGTCTGTAGAGGTTTCAGTCATAGTTGGCTGAATCCAAGGCAGGGTGGCATGGCAGAGGGGCATGGTTGAAGAGAAACAGTTCATGGAATGGCAAGCAGAAAGCAGAGAGGGATCAAAGGAGTAGGAAGGATATATACTTCGAGATCACACCCACAATGACCACCTCTTCCCACCAGGCTTCACCTCTCAGCATCACACTCAGCTGTAAAGCCATCAGTGGACTAATCCACTGATGATTATCATACCCTCATGATCTAATCATATCCTCACAGCCCTACCTTTGTGGACAAGAGAATTTGGGGGACATTTCAGCAAACATTTTAGATATAAACTGTAATATAGAGGACTTTGCATATCAAAACACTATATCCTCAATCATCATCATGTTTAGGTATAATTATTTTGCCCATAGTTGATATAGTAATTTCCTAAATTGGCTTTCGATGGAATAGTTCCGATAGTATCTTTTAAATTGATAGACTATTCTTAGAGCAATTCTAGATTTACAAAAAATTGAGTAAATAGTACACAGCTCCCACTAGGTCCTTCTCTTTAGTCACAGTTTTCCCTTATTAAATTTTGTACTAGTATAGTACATTTGTTGGAAATGATGTGCCAATAGTGATATATTATTTCCAATGATTATCCATTTGTATTAGGTAGGGTTCGCTCTTTGTGTCCTACAGTTCTATGTGTTTTGCCAAGTGAAAAATACCATGTATCTATCTATCGTTACGATATCACAGAATGGTTTCACTGCCCTGGTTGTAAGCAGGATTACTCTAATAGCATTTGTTAACTCATCTTTTAATACTTTCTACAAAGCTTTCTCATTCATATTCAAAGACAAAAACTATATTATATACAAATGTTTCCCTAAAATGATCACATATTTTAACTTATCACATTGACAGTCTATTTTTCTTAGTTTAGAATGTATATTTCTGTGGGATGACATTGTTATTTTCCACAGACATAATATTTTAAAATTCCTTCAGAGTACTCAATCCTTTTATCAATTTATTCCAAAAGAACACATGGTGACTTAACACAACATTCCAATGTTGCAACAAGATGCCTAATTAAATATTCAAGACAGAACATCTAAATGGGCCTTTTTAAGGAGCATTGTATTAGTTCTAAATATTTGAGAAGTTCAACAAACTGAATTGTCCTGGAAATTTTGAAGTGTTGTAGATTTGTACACAGGAAGTATTTCTGTCCCAGAAATAAGGAAGTATAGAATTCTTGTGCGATTTTACCATCTATTCTTAAATTTATCATAAATGCAGAGAAAAGACCTAATACTCAGATACCCAGATGTGTTTTTGTTTGTTTGTTTGTTTGGTTGGTTTTCTTTTGGAAATGGGGAGGAACTCAGGACCTTGTGCTTGTGAGGCAGGAGGCAGAACCACTGAGCTAAATCCTCGGCCCAGTCAGACGGTGTTTTCATGCTATTTGTAGAGGTCACAGGCATATTGGACATCTGTGATCATCAGAGGAAAAGTTATCACTTTTAGCCGGTGAACACATCCTCAGTTAATATATCCATCTGAATAGAGAGACAGATATTAGGGTAATATACTGTATATTTATTTACTTGTGATTATTCATTCAGTCAACAAATATTTAGTAAGTGCCTGCTATAAGCTAGATATAGGGCTAAATGTAAGACCAAAAGTGTCTAGTGATGAGACTGATAAGTTAAAAGACAATTGCAAGAGAAGGTAAATGTACACGAACAAAATATTTTAGAACTCAAGGGTAGTTAAGCCCCTCATTTTATAGCTGAGTAAATTGACTCTAAGAAAGGTCACATACCAAATGAATACCAGAGCCAGAAATAGAACTGACTCTTAAATTAAGCACACCCAACTCCCTCCTTCTTTGTTTAAATAACACTGAATTGTTCTGATAAATCTGTGATACTTTAATATTTTAATTTGTGCCAACTATATTCCTGGGGGAGAAAGAAGATGCCTACTGAATTCTAGTGAAGTTTAATTTAATTTGCCTTAGATGAAATTGAAGCTAATATTTTTAGCAGAAAGATATACATACAAGGTTCAAAAGCCCAAGAGCATTTTTTTGTTGCTCTTTTTCAAGTTTGTTGCAGATTAGAATTTCATCACAGGAGTTAAAAGCATCAGGGACATGTTGAATTACTTTTCTGATTGTATCTTAAA